>NC_083738.1:6466250-6767500 GCF_033458585.1 Syngnathus typhle | reverse complement strand
TTATATGGCTCGTTGATCTAGGCGTATGATTCTCGCTTAGGGTGCGAGAGGTCCCGGGTTTAAATCCCGGACGAGCCCTTCTTTGTTGGGTGGCTTCCCCATTTACTCGAGCCATGGTCCAACCGTCGCTTTTCCACTTTCATTGTCCCATGACGAACCATGTGACATCTAACAATTTCACAACTTAGTAAATGGCTTGTTGGTCTAGTCGTATGATTCTCGCTTCGGGTGCGAGAGGTCCCGGGTTCAAATCCCGGACGAGCCCTTGTTTATTGCCCATCTTCCTCATTTACTTGAGCCATTGTCCAAACTTCGGCCTTCCCTAATCTTGTACATTGTTTGATGGGTGTCTTCCCCATTTACTCGAGCCATTGTCCAACCATGGCTCTTGGCTTTTCATTGTCCCATGACGACCCATGTGACATCTAACAATTTCTCAACTTATTATATGTCTTGTTGGTCTAGTCGTATGATTCTCTCTTCGGGTACGAGAGGTCCCAGGATCTAATCCCGGACGAGCCTTCGCTATTGGCCGTCTTCCCCATTTACTTGAGCCATTGTCCAACCTTGGGCCTTGGCTTCTCTTGTACATTGTCCCATAAGAACCCATGTGACAACTAATAATTTATCGCTTTAGCACATGGCTCGTTGGTCTAGGCGTATGATTCTCGCTTAGGGTGCGCGAGGTCCTGGGTTCACATCCAGGACGAGCCCTCTTTCATTGGCCGTCTTCCCCATTTACTTGAGCCATTGTCCAACCTTTGGCCTTGGCTTCTCTTGTATCTTGTCCCATAAGAACCCAGTTTTGCGCTAAAGCCACCCACAAACCTTCCCCTGGAATCCTTCCATTAAAATGAGTCGCCCAAGGAAAAGCAAGGTGGACACAGTGCCGAGCGTTTAAAAGAGAGTGGCCAATTTGGCTCGACGTACGCGACGTGACGTTTAGCCACATGAACGTCAACATCAACCCGTCACAGAATGAGGTAAACGGACCAACACCTCGGATCTCGCCTAAGAATTGCCACAACAAATTTTACTCCACACTATGACGCACTAGCAAACTTTAGCAAAAAAGACAGCGGTGACTACAAGCCTACTGGAACCTACAAAAGGATTATAAGGAAGGAACACAAGAAGTTTAAGAGACTGCTCATTGGGTCAGAGATATTCTGCTCTTACAACTGAGCTGAACTTTTATCTGTTAAGATTGTGCATGGCACAACAGAAAGTTAATGTTCCATGGCTTTTTTTTCTATGAAGAACCCAGAGAGAGTTATTTAGTTATTATTTATTTCCATTTTTTTCTGTGAAGAACTCAGAGAGGGTTATTTAGTTATTATTTATTTCATTAATAGTGTTATTATTTGTTTCCTGACTTTTTTTCTGTAAAGAACCTGGAAAGGGTTTTTAAATAACCGTTATTTGGTTATGTGTGGCTTTCTGGAAAACAATAAATCTTTTAAGCTCCCCTACGATCGTCACACTTCTTCTGTTACAAACTGACATTGGCCCCCCATCAGAGAAGGGAAAAGTTATGTGGCCCTCACAGGAAAAAGTTCAGGGACCCCTGGCCTAGGGTTATGATTCTTGCTTAGGGTGCGAGAGGAGCCGGCTTCAAATACCTGACGAGCTCTTCCTTATTGGGCATCTTTCCCATTTACTCGTGCCAGTGTCCAACCTTGGGCCTTGGCTTTTCTTCCGTACATCGCCCCATGGGGACCCATGTGACAACTAATAATTGTCTCTCCCGTCCCCCACCGTCTTCCGGGTTAGTGCACGCTGGCGTCCGTTACTTGTTTTTTGTTTTCCCGTTTTCAGTGCACCCGTCTCTTCTTTTATTTTTTCTCGTGTTGTCTTCCGTCCACTTCGCATTCCCGCAGCTCCACTCTCACCTATCTGTTTCCTCTCCCTCGGACTACCAGCTACGTTAGCCAGCTAGCCAACAGCCAACTGGCCAAAACCACCTCCTGCCTCCCGACTCTGAGCCTGTGGCCGCCTGCTGTGGACTCGACGGCAGCTCTGGCCTGGCTCTCTGGCCTTCCGTCCGGCGTTCTCGGGCGACGGGCTCCGCTTCCTGCGGGATCGCCAACCGTGCCTCTGCTGTGTGCTGCCGTGGTGCGTTGGGGCCTGCCGTTCGAGCGGGTGCAGTCGAAGTCGACCGGCATCACCACCTGGTCCACTGCTGCTTCCACACGAGGCTGGGATCCTTCGCCGTCGTCGCTACATCTGGACCGGCACTTCCCCAATGCCTCACCCATCTCCTCTTTTTGGACTACCAACCCCCCATCATCCCCACTTCCCGTACTGCCAACTTCAACAACCTCCGCTCCCGCCCCTCCTGCTCCTCCATCCATCTCCTTCGCACTGCTGACCGATGTCCTGTTATTCACTATATCCTATTGTCCCTCCCCCCCCCCATACGTCCCCCCTCCATACGTCCCCCCCCTTTTTGTTCCCTGTAAAGCGGCCTTGTCGTTTACTTCTCACTTCAGTTGTTAGAGGTGCTGATTTCAAGTCCTGGATCTTAGTCCTTTTCTAATGGCTATTTACCCCGTCCATTGGCACATGATGGCCCATGTGACAACTAACAAGGCTTTATAATTCAGTATGTGGCTCGTTGGTCTAGGAGTATGATTCTCGCTTTGGGTGCGAGAGGTCCCGGGTTCAAATCCCGGACGAGCCCTTGCTTGTTGGGTGCTGTCCCCATTTACTCGAATCATTGTCCTATCATGGGCCTTGGCTATTTTTCTGTACATTGTCCAATGAGGACCCACGTGACAACTACTAATTTAACTATTTTGAACATGGCTCGTTGGTCTAGTCGTATGATTCTCGCTTTGGGTGCGAGAGGTCCCAGGTTCAAATTCCGGACGACCCCTTGTTTGTTCGGCATTTTTCCCATTTACTCGGGCCATTGTTTAACCTTGGGCCTCGGCTTTTCTCGTACATTGTCCCATGAAGACCCATTTATCAACTAATAATTTAACCATTTTGCACATGGCTCCTTGGTCTAGTCGTATGACTCTCACTTCGGGTGCGAGAAGTCCTGGGTTCAACTCCTGGACGAGCCCTTGTTTATTGGGCATCTTTCCCATTCACTCGAGCCATGGTCCAACCTTGGGCCTTGGCTTTTCTTCCGGACATTGCCCCATGTGACAACTATTTCACTATTTTGAACATGGCTCAATGGTCTAGGCCAGCGGTGTGTGTGTGTGTGTGTGTGTGTGTGTGCGTGTGTGTGTGCGCGTGTGTGTGTGTGTGTGTGTGTGTGTGTGCGTGCGTGTGTGTGTGATGGCATACCGAAGATCCACGTTGCACATTCACCAAAACAAACCAACAACAAAATAGCAAACACCAACAACAAAAGCTGTGCAGCGGAACAAAAGACAACCAAAAAAAGCCATCAAGACGTCCGCCTCAGCAGGCCCCCACTGTGATTAATGAAAACAAATATTGAGAGAGAGTGTAGCAGAGGCGCAGAGAAACAGCACAAACAATGGAGCAGACAGCAGAATGCATTCAGGGCTCGTTGACGGCCCTCTAGTGCAGAGTGAAAATAATGGGTGGGGAGAGAAAGTGGGATTGGAGAGAGGGCAAGAAGAAGGGAGGAAGAGGAAACGAGAGCACCAATGCAAAATCCATTCTTCCTTAAAACATGAACATGCAGTCGCACACACTCACACCAGCCAGGTTTCAAAGCTTTAGTGAGAAAAGGGTGTCTACGCTTATATCCGCTACACCGAATGTCACAATCACTCATACCTGAATTGATTTCTTCAAAAGGTAATACACATTGCAGATATGACTTATTGTCATGGAGATCAGTCTTTCAAAAGACATTACAGTTTTTTGGTCGTAAATTTACATTTTAATATTCATTGTCTTCTTTGCGATTGATATACAAATGTGGCAAATTCTGGTATACGATTTTTCCAAGGATTCGTGGAGTTTGATTTTTTTTTTCATGAACCCATGTCATTATAAGTTAAAACAGCATTATACTGCATGTTAATAAATGATTGGAATCTAGCATGACCCCAAATGCAACCAATGAGTGGGAAGAACATAGGGAAGAGATGTGACATGCTACGTCAATAAATGGGGAAAGAAAGAATGTGAACTTCAAAAGCAAATGTAGAATAACAATAAATAATGAATAAAATAAGAATTTTTCTGTTGAATACAGATGATAAAACCCTGGACTATACAACCAACTAGTCTGTAGCGCATAGTTTGGAAAAAATAGTCTCTATACTCAAAAGTTTTACTCAATATAAGTTCAATGATTTATTAAAAGTCGACCTCTGGGTGGGATTTATTGTTGTTGTTTAATAGTATCATATCTACTTTTTGGTGTGGTTTTATTTTTTAGCTTGTAATATCTGTTGCTGCTAACATTCAAAGAATATACAAAGTAAACGCTAACATACATATGCACATGAAGAAGAATCAACTCTAATCTCTTGATCTATCGTTCTACTTAAATGTAAGTATTGAATATATCTTTCATATATCCATCCATCCATCCATCCAGCCATCCAGCCATCCAGCCATTCATTCACTTTCTGACTTCACAAAGTGAGGATCTGGTTGTTTTCTTGGATCAAGAGCAACTGGCTTTGAGAGGAAAAATGAGCAAGATGACTGAACTGCGAAAACACCACTTTTGGGGTGTGTCGGTGGGGAATTAGCATTTTAAAATGGCTAAAAGCTCATGTGTTGATTCAGTATGATAGGGCGGGTAAAATGAGTCACCATTTCATTTTACATGAGTCCAATCCATCCATCTATCTTCTACCGCTTGTCCGCGGTTGGGTCGCAGGGGCAGCAGCTTCAGCAGAAAAGCCTAGACATCCCTCTCCCCAGCCACTTTGTCCAGGGAATCCCAAAGTGTTCTCAGGCTAGCTGAGACATAGTCTTTCAAAGATATTGTATGTTTCTTCTTATACATGCACACCACAGATTTGTGGAGGTATGACATATGTTTTTTTTTTGTTGCTGTAGTTACCTATCATACTTGGCCAACCTGTTGCATGTGCATACTGCTGATCATACAGGTACCGCAGATCGTACCTTGACAAGCACATTAAATGCGCTCGACAGCACTCAACTGGCAATGCTGCCTGATATCACTTCTTGGTGAGACAATGACAGAGAAATAAGACTCTTCTACCTTTCTTGCTTCCCGTATGGCCATATGCACAGCTGCCATGCAATATATATATTTTTTTAATTAAACCCAAAAGCTCATGTGTAAAATGAATTATAGCTAAAACAAAGGATGTTTTAGCTATAATTCTAGTTATCTTTTGTTAGTTTTGTAAATGTAATGTATAATTTCAATCGATTGTTGGTTTTTAAAATGCCGTTTTCATTTTCTTTTATTAACAAAACTTGTACTTTCTATTTCAGTTATCTTGTCTGTTTTTTTAACCATAATAACCATGCTATGCAAATTGCACCTGTGCGTTTCTGATCCCATTCTTCAGCATTAGGAGTTGAATCTGCCGCTGTTATTCTTGTCCAGTCCACATTTTGAAGCTTTACTTCTTGAGCCCCTCTTCTCGATGCAGTCTGTGCATGAGGTAAGACAAATACAAGGCTTGAAGTGAATCAGCGGAACTTCCTTCGTGACAGTCCCCAAACAAACACAGCCAGCCAGATAGGGATCATGGAGCAAATTTAGTCATGAGGGAATGGGTGGATGTAGGAGTAGGGATTGAGCCAACAGAGTGATTCTGCTTTTGGACAGAAGGCTCCATTTGATGGTCTGTGTGAGTCCCACTCTGTATCTTTACAGTCTAATCTCTAGGCAGGCAAGTTATGGACCTTCACAACTGCCACCTCAGATGGAATATATACAATTAAAGTATATCTTGTGTTCAACTTTGGTGTGTTTAGCCTCCTTGTTGATTGTTCCACCTGTCACTCTTCCTCTCTGTTTACATGTTCTCTCTCACTTCCTTTTACCCCACCCACTCTCATTACCTTTTGCCCCTCCTGACAGGCATGGGGTAATGGAACTGTAAATTAGGACCATCCCATTTCCCACCCATCATCCTCTCAGCATTTGATGCGATCTTTCACCTATGAGGTCAAAAGATAATGGGTGTAAAGCAGTCAGTATGGTCAGAATAATCAATCACTGCATGTTGCAATATTCCTCTCAAATTATCTTCAACACACACACTCCTTAATTTTGTGGGATGAAACACACAGCAACAGATATCTTGCGGATGATTGTTGGATTCACAAGAATTACCAAACATTTCATGCTCACGTCACACTTGTTACATACACAATCTTAATCTATTTCAGAGATAACAACATTGTAAGAGTCACCATTTTCACGAACAGCTTGAGACGGTGAAAGCAGCATCTACAGTATGTGATCATGAATGGACAAATAAGCAGAGGTAAGCCAAAAAATTAGCCAAGAACTGCTCTATGGTAAGAGTACCGTATTTTCTGCACCATAAGTGTTAAAAGGTGCAGACTCAATTGCGGGGGCTATTCTGTACTTAATACACACGCAAGGTGCACTGCGTTATAGGGTGCATCCATGCCATGACTTATGGTAAATTAAGAAAACGTAATGGGAGCAAGACGGTGAGTTTGGTTGTACTTGATTCTACTATTTAACCACGTACTGAACTCTACTCACATTATTGTTAATCGATAGTCATATGTAAATCCACCAAATTCCTTACGTGTTTTCTTTATCCGAATAAAACATTTGAGCAAGTTCGCCATTAAACATGCCAAGTTCGCTCTCGTCATTGTCACGTTCTTCTGCAATGATCCCGGCTTTCCAGAAAGCTTGTATTGTGCCTCATCAAAGTCAAAGTTTGCTTTATTGTCAATTTCTTCACATGCCAAGACACAAACAAATCGAAATTACGTTCCCACAATCCCACGGTGACAAGCCATAGTACACAATATACATACAAGTAAACAACACAAAAAATAAAAACAAGAAGGCACAAACAAAGAATAAATAATAATGATGAATAAATAATAAATACAGTTTTTTTCCATGTATAATGCCCAAAATGTAACTAATTTATTGTCCTAAAATCTGGGGTGCGCATTATACATGGGTACAATTTTTTTTTAAGAAAATCTCCCTCGAAATAAAACTTGAAATCACCTTTCTTCTTGTTTGTTGTCGATCGCGCATCGCATTCAGCCATCCTGCCCAACACACTTAGTCAGTAAAATTCATAATCGACGACACATCGTTTGATGCGATGATGCAATCCTTGATGGTGTGTTATTGTCAAATATTGTTTGTTTTTTAATCTCCATCACAAACCGGATATCATACGGAGGCCGCCATTACAGATGCGCAGAACGGATGCGCAAGACACGTCAGCTATATAAAGAGCGAGACTTCAGTTCTCTACCTAAATGCGTATTACAGGTAATATTTTATTTCACAACACTTTGCCTTGCTCCTTTCTTCTCTGCTGTTCACTTCAAACACGCTCCATACGAACACAATGCTCTCATATCAGACGCTTGCTCGATCACCTGCTCGTTTGCTGTCACAATGTACCCTACACAAATCCGAAACATTTCTTCGCTATCGAGTTTGCTAGCGCATGCGCAGTGATACTGACCGGCAGAATAACATCCGGTTGTTCCCAAAGATGATCTTTTTTCTGAAATAATTTTACGTTTACGGACGTAAGTAGGAGCCAAAATTTGGGTGCGTATTATACATGGGCTTTTTTCCAGCATCAATCGACATGCCATTTTTAGAGTGCGTATCATACATGGGGGTGCATTATACATGGAAAAAAACGGTGAACAAATAGCATAATAAATAAGAGGAGCAAAAATGGAACAAGTGTGCAAAAAGCAGACGGTCAGAAATAGCGCAAAAGTACAGGACGCTACGCAGAAGGGGGGAGAGAGTTCAGGATCCTAACAGCCTGGAGTGTCATTGCCATTTTAGAGGGTCCCAATGCTCTCTGCTTTGCACAAACCGATACTATTTATTTATCACCCGTGGCAGAGGGACATACTTTACAAGTATTACGTATAGTTCTCTCATTGGTTTATGTCCTCTGATTGGTTCATCACTGTCATCTTATGTATTTTGCGTAACACATCGTGTTTGCTGATTGCTGTCTACATATTACGGCAGCAGCCACACAACATTTACAGATTTTGGAATTCGGTCCACACAAAAGGTGCACCTTATTAAAAGGTGCACTTTTGTTTTTTTCAGAAGATTTAAGGCTTTTAAGTGCACCTTATGATGCGGGAAATACTGTAGTCACTTTAGTATGACTCAAGTAAAAGTAAAAAGTAGTTCTACAAATAATTACTTGAGTAAGACTCAACAATTGCTCAGTGATAAAAAAACAACAACACATCAAGTATTAAGTATTGTGTGTAGCTTCAGATATCCTGAGGTGGGCAGATAGACAAAGCGGTCCATCCTCCCATTTTGCGGACAAAAGACAAGAGAGAAGAAAGTTCATAAAAGGACAGACTAAGGACTGATGGGGTGGGTTTTAGTCCGTCCTTGTAATCGTCCCTACCTGGCTCAAGTGCCAACTTAACACTCTGTCCGCCATTTTCTACAGTACCTAAAACTTTTTGGAGTTCAAAGAAAGTCTCCTTTTACCAGTGGATTAGAGGCGTACATAACGCCACACACGTTTAGTGCAAGCTAAATTGGTCAATCCAAAATCAGCTGTAGCGTCCATTGATGAATATAGAGACTGAGGACGGGTCCTTTTTAGATCAGCTTCAATTCCAAGAACCGAGTCACAATTGTAGGCACACATTCACGCTCTGCGCCGTTCCTTACTCCTCATCCTCAACTCCACGAGGCATCCATCCAGCCGCACCAATACCGATTGTTCCAACTCTGCTGACACATCCACCTAACAAAATGGAGCCGTGAAAAATATTGCCCACCAAAGGCACAAAAAACACCAATGCCCCGTGGCCGCAACAGTCAAGTAGCGCGAACATTGCCGCTAAAACTAAAGCAGTTCTGCTACACGCGTACTGCCAAGGCCAAAACATCGAGCAAACATTTTGCTGCTTTGAATGTCAAGGCCAAAACACTGAAAAAGTCCACAAATGATCCATGCATAGGAGAAAAAAACCTAACCCATAACAAACAAATTACAAAAACAACAAAAAACAACAGGGCTCTTGAAGACAACTCTTACTTCGGCACTATGTTGGGAAAAAACAAAAAACAAAGATATGATCCACGTCCCATCCTTGGTTCGAGTCAACAAAACTCAAAGTAACGGAGAACAACTAGTATTCTCTCTTTTTTAAATCACTCAAGTACATTTTTACCAAACGTTCCTGAAACAAATGTAACCCACCTCTCCAAATAAGATTAAAAAACAAAAACAATCAGTAAAGACAACGGCCAGTATAATGCAATATAATGTAGTTCTACATCCATAACAATAAATATGGACTGTTACCTCTCCAACATTGTCAATCACCGCAGCATATTATTATTTTTGTGAAGGTAGTGTTCTTTTTCCGCATTGAGATCAGCCACAGTTATTAGACTGGGAAATATGTGTCAATTGTAAATGAAGATATTTTTGTAGTCTTTTCTTGTTCTCTTCTGTGGGAAATACACTAACCAACGGGTTTTGCTTCTGTCAATACATATTGGAGAACACAAGTTGTATTTTTTCCAAAAGAGATGATTAAAATGACAAAGACAGAGAGACCTCTGAGGGGAGCTGAAAATTACAGGTGAAGTGATACGTTCTAAAATTATCCAACTCTTTTATATTGCACCTCTGAAGAATTCATGCTCATGTTTAATTCCCAAGTTCGGATGACGAATGTCTACTCCAAGCACCTGAAGATTAACAGAATTTTACCAGGTGCTCTCTGTCTTTTTATAACACACTCCTGCTATTTAAACGCTCGGCTGTCTGACTGTCGTCTTACACCACGAGGTCATTTAGAGGAACTCAGAACTCGCGGATTCGCATAGCAGCATTTGACAAATGCCACCTGACACAAAAATTTAAATATCTTGTGCATTTTTAAATTCAATCCATTTTAAAATAACCTAATATAATTGCTTATGCTTTTTGCAAGTCGCCTTGGTGCATTAGGACAAGGCAAATTTTGAGTGATGTAAAGGCATATTTAGATTTCACACTCCAATAACAACAAGTAATCAAGGCCAGCGGTGGAGCTGTGCCGAGGCATCCGACCAAGACTGAGTGATGCTGCCTTGGCCCTCACTCTTAACACCTGTCTCTGAATGGATACATCAATCCTTGTTTCACCACCTGCCTGACCTTCAACACTGGCATACCTAAATGTGTACACGTGCAAAAAGTACACTAACACAGCATGCATACATTTACAAGTCTGTTGACAAGTGTCAAGTGGGTAAAGAGTAGAATTCTATATTAAGAGACAGACAGGAAAAGCAAGGGGAGTGGCTGGGTATAACTAATAAATAATGCAACATAACGTAAGCTCACTCTTTAGTTTAGGGATGGATGGATGGAATCACTTCACTTCTCTTACTTAATAAGTATCAATAATCAAATATGTTTTTTAAAATATATTAGTACGTGGTTTGAGTTACTGACATTAAACTTAAATCATGGTTTCCTCAAAGCTTCTGAGTTTAATCGGGTTTTACTATGTCACTTTGGCTGGGTCCAAACTAGCAATATGTATCTTAAGCGTGCATAGAAATTGTATGCACGTCATTTTCAGCATGTGTGTACAGTACTATTCAGACCTACAAAAGTATGGATATGCACCCCTGCACACAATCTCCACCTGATTTGTGGCCTGAAGGTATACGTCATACTGTACCAATTAAATGCCTACATTCATCTATAAAAGGTTAATGCAAATCATCTCATGAATGAAAATAAATATCAATCGACCTTTTCATCAATGGCACTATTCCCAATGTGGAGAAAAAAACACAAATATTGAGTGACGGATGTGACAGATTTCTTGAGGGCAGGATGTGTGACGTGCGGTCAAACATTGTTTGAATAAAATATTGCAACTTACAACATGCATGCGATATTGAATGCTGTAACTGTCGCAGAATATAGAAATGGACAAAATCCCAGCGGGCATCAGAGGTCAATTCAACATCTGTATGACATCCAACATTGATGTTGGATGTCATACATCAGACATTGATGTTTGATGTCATATTAATGCTAAATCGACAACAGATGCCCACTGGAATGGCTGGCTATAAAGGTGCAAGGAAAATTTGAAGCACATGTGTCACAGGAGAGGGAAATAAATGTCAAGTCCAGTAATATTAATGATTTTTCAAATGGAGCGCTTATGTGTGCAATCAATTGCACTGATCAATGTTCTGAGTGAAACATGTTGAAATGACTATTAAGGCCAAGCAGTATTGAACATATGCCAGACAGCAGAAGTAAATTTAACAGCATGACATGACTTCCAGAACGAGTGCACTTTACAGGAATAACATTAATTCCATCATGCCCAAATAATTTTGCGACACTCCTATCCGAAGATAATGTTTGAGAACGGTTGTTAGAACAGTGTGTTTTCATTTTCGATGATTGATGATAATGCTAGTAATTGTCTATACTTAATGCACTCTGTTAAAGTCATGGCATGAGTGCATTGATTAAATAGAGAGCTGATTGAAAATAAAGCAATGCTTTTCACTTGGCTTTTTTGTTTGGGGGCATAAGTAACCTTTTACAAATGGAACTTCTGGTTTGGACAAAGTCATACGGTCCATGCATCATAAGTTTGGTTGTCAATTTTATTACTAACAGTGATTAACGTTGGCAAAGGTTGGCCAACAAAAAGAACATGTCTAAAGGCAATGCTTTGCTTGTGACATGTTCTTCCAAATCTGATTTTAAGTTGTCTGAATGCACTCACTGGATATGTGTATACTACTGAATTGTTACCTAATTAGATGCACCAAAGACTTTCTAAATTCTACTTTAAATAGTGTCCATAGTGATTCAGTTGCGCAAATGGCTAGAGATGTACTGTATGCAAACTTGGCAGTTCCAATACGTCATATATGCCTCTGCAACATTGGCTTTGGTCTGTGAAGCCTTTACTTTTCATCTGAGCTGACCCGAAGCACTGCAGAGTTTGTTTGTAATCCGCTCAACTCTTCAAATTGTTTCAGTCTGCTTGCTTGGTGTGAACCAGAGTTTGGATGATAATGTTCGTACTTGATTAACCACGCTATCCGACAAATCATACCTGAGTCCTTTTGTAAATCAAACATCAAAATATAAAACCGACAACTGATATTAGGTTAGTTCCCAGGTTGGATCACACTATTTGGTTATTTTGTTGTTTTCTTCAGCATTATTTTGGGTTAGGATAGTGATGCTTTTATTCATGCATTATAAAATGCCTGTATTAAAAATAAAATAGAGATCTAAAGGGCATATATTCACATATGTTGTCCATATTAAATATTGCATTTTTGTCATACATCTGGTCAGGAAGTATATGGTCCTATGTGGCCCCTCAGGGGTACTGATGAAAAATGGTGGCCCCTCCAGTATTTAAATTGCCCGTCCCTGAGGCAGATACTACAATTGAGGACCATGGGAAATCCCAACCCAGGCACAGTGATGGTATGACTACAGAACAATATTTTCATTTTTCAAATGCAGAATTGTTTACACCAACATACCTTTGTGATACACTTTGAGAAATCAGCAGCAGAGTACTATCATTATTACAAACAGCTATGTAATGATCAACACATTAATGCTCATTTATTTTTAAGAAGTGTGTGACTTGTGTATTTTCAGTCACCCCCCCCATAAGAAACTCACTCTAGCAATATCGCTTTAAAGTCGCTGTGTATTATATTGGTCAGAGAGAGCAAAAATAGTTCATTATGATGACAAACAGAAATTCTCATCTCCATCTTGTTCAGTCTGACTTCCATTAGTATGACAATTTCATTAAACAAACAATGTACAAAATCATTTCCTCGATTTGGCTGGTTCCAAGAAATTAACAGCAACATGGAAGTCATGCATAATAAATGTGAACATTTGCCATCTACAAGTCTCCCACAGCCAAACATTAATTCCATCCTACTCAGGCTGTGGAATGGAGAGGAGGACAAATGGAGCAAGGAGAAAGAACGACAAAGTATATTGAAAGTAAAAACATTGCGGTGGTCCGACTGGTTTATATAAAAATATTAAATACAATTTTTTTGTATTATTAAAACAGATAAAGCCATCCTTAAGAATTACAATCATGATTTGATTTACATTTGCAGCAAGGGAGGGGAAGAAAAACAAAATTATGTCTGGTATAATTCAAACCTTTCTAGAGAAATATATTAACAGTCAACCAGCAAATATGCTGACTTTCCTGAGGCAACAGTAGTTAACAGTTATTTTGCTGACAGTTATGTGGGCAGACAGGAGAAAACCTTTCCGTTTCCACCGTATAAATTATACAACACGAGTATTATATTTGCAGGAGCATCAGCATGTGTAAATTGATTTAAGTTTGCAATCTAGTCAAGTTGCTTCCGTTAAACCATTGATCAAAGAATGAGAATTTAGAGTGACATGGCATGAACATTTAGCATGATCAAATTCTTTAAGCATTGGATGGGTGGATGGATGGAAGGATGGATGGATAGATGGACATAATTTATGCATAGAATATATAACATATACATATACTATATATAAAATAAAATATATTTTAACACAACAAAATGCTAATAGTAACATTTAAGGGAGTGGAGAAAAATAAACATCCTTCACGACGGGTGATTTATTACCCAGTCCGACAGGGTCATACATTCATTTTGCTCTTTATAAAACGGGCCCGTTATTTCTGCATGCATAAATAAAACATAGACAGACACACACACATGGACACAAGCGAATTCATAGGCATACACACACTTTCACACTTTGCTTGTGTTGGGGAAAATGTCATTGTGTCCGGAGGATGTTTATCTGGCTAGGACAGATTTGACGGCTTGACGGCCCACTGCGGCTTCATTCCATTTTCCATGATGCAAAGGGTTAGTGTGCCTGCATGTGTATATTTTTGATAATAATGTGTGTTGTCTTTGACTGATGCGGAACTATGAGAGATGCCAGCGTGCTGCACGGGCCTCAATCAAACACATAGGTTGTGACACTGGCGAGCGAGCAGTGTGACAGGCATTTGACGGGGCAGAGCTGGTCCTAAATGATGTCTTAGGCTCCATTACCCTGCCAAAACACTTGACAAGCCATCTCCCATTTCCCCTTCATGGTTGCAGAGGCCTTTTCCTATTTACAAATGATGCACCCATTGTCCTTTACCTTTCGCTCAGCATGCATTAATCGCACATTGGGGCAAGCTAACCTGAACACAGACAAGTCAAAGAAAGACGCTGAGTGGTTTGTTCGGAGAAGGCCAGAAGCTGTAGTGATTATTATGAAGGAAGCATCACTTCTTGGTATTTATACTGTCACTCTAGTCTTCCATGTTTTGACACCAGTCGCCTCCAAAAAGTGAGAGCATTTGTCAAGAACTACTTTGAAGGGTGCTGTGTTGGAGGTGACCCAAGATAAGTAAAGTCGTGGCTAAGATGAGCACAGGAGGGAGCTCCGCGGTGACGGGAGCACTCATTAGAGTACAGACCTCCGCCAAGGCATAAACTAGAACGTGGACCATAATACAGCTGAGACCGAGCATACTGCTTACCCCCTAATTTTTAGTCTTTGGACATTGAAATGAAGCAATAAAAGTATATTGCTTACATACTGCTTGGACATTGAGATGAAATAACAACATGCTACTATGTTCAACTTCAAATTTTCACCAATCACACAACTACATCTCTTAAAAATTAACCTAAACACATTAACACAACACATTTTTTAAACTATTAAATTGTCACAAGTGTCTTTCACCAAAATAATGTTTAATTTTAAACGATACACTGTGCCATAGTTGCAGGAGCATCTCAGCATCTTACACAAATGGTTTATCTGCCTTCATTTTTTCCCATCATTGTACATAATAGAGGTGTCACGGTGACGCACTGGTTAGCACACTGGTTAGCACACTGGTTAGCATGTCCGCCTCACAGTTAGGAGGGTATGGGTTCGATTCCACCTCCTGCCCTCCCTGTGTGGAGTTTGCATGTTCTCCCCGTGCTTGCGCGGGTTTTCTCCGGGCACTCCTGTTTCCTTGCACATTCGTCTCTGTGTGCCCCGCGATTGGCTGGCAACCGGTTCAGGGTGTCCCTGCCTACTCCCCGATGACCGCTAGGATAGGCTCCGGCACGCCCGCGACCCCCGTGGGGACAGAGCGGTACAGATAATGGATGGATGGATGATTATTATTATTATTTTCATTCAAAATAAATCCTCTTGTCTCACACATTGAAAATCTGTATACTTGTGTCTTACTAAATGTAATAGAAACATAAGAGAAAATACAATAAAATAGAAGAAGCATTTTAGCATCAAAAGTACCATCAACACTTTTCAGTGTTTTATGGTCAATTTCTGTGTATGTATTGCACAAACAAACACAAATGTATATTTACAGTAAATAAAAGAACAAACACGTCCAAATCTTCCTGTACTGACTGGTGCTGCTTCACTCGCGCGTGGCTGACTGCGGCCTTCTGTGCTTGAACTCAGTCACGTCTGGAGTGACGCACATTGCTCAGAGGCACGCCCTGCACTATCAGAGCTCATTGCCGCTTTCCCTTCTCCTGAACGGCAGTGCTTTTTTCCTACGTGTGCGGCAGTCCGCCACGCATTACGTGCTTGTCCTCAGTGAAGCACATTGCTCAGAGGCACGCCCCACGTTATGAGCGCTCATTGCCGGCCGCTGTCCCAACTCTTTCTGCACGCCGGTGCATTTTGCCTTCATGCGTGGCTGTCACGTCCCCGCTCTCGCTCTGCTGGCTGACTGACGCGCCCTCCGCGCTAGACCTCGGAGGCGCGCATCGCCAATATGGAACTGCGGTGCGCCACCACCTGTCCCGTGTTACCCGTTGATTAGGGCATGTAGTAGAGATGCACCGATCCGATATCTGGATCAACAAAATAGATGGATCGGGTATCGGAAAATACAGCCGATCTGTGAGCCGATACTTTCCTTAATCTATTGGGACGCGGGCTACGTCATACGTCAGCAGCACGTGTGCCGCAAGCCACGAGAGTTTTCTAAACAAACGCAAACATGGAGCGAACGTTCGCTTCTCTTCCCCGGGTTGCTAGGCGGACGTCAAACCCTGCGCGTTCGCTTCTCTTCGGGTTGCTAATGGGACGTCAAAGGCTGCGCGTTCGCTTCTCTCCCGAATGGGGGGGGGGGGGTTGGAGGCTAATCGGATGTGAAACGCTGCGTGTTCGCTTCTCTTCCGGGGGGGTGTTAATGGGACGTCAAACGCTTTGTGTGGCGGGCTCCATCTAGTGTGGAAACTGAGAAGCTGAGCTCAAGCTTCTTGTGCGGGCCATATTCAATTATGTTTTCAGAATTTGCTGCGGGCCAATAAAAACTGGACCGTTAGTTTGGACACCCCTAGTTTAGAGCAAAGAACTGTGTAGTCTGCCTGATGCCATTGCCTTTGGTCTTTTCTGTTCCACATGTAGAGTTATGTAGCTTGTTAAGTCAACCATAATATCGGATCGGTATCGGGTATCGACCGATACGCAAAGCCACGGCATCGGTATCGGTATCGGAACTGAAAAAGTCGGATCGGTGCATCTCTAGCATGTAGTATATAGACTCCGTTCGTCAGCCAGTCCTGGCCATTTCGTCTGATTTGACACACCCAAGCCTGTCACTTGATTCCTGTTTCCCTGATCTGCGGTGTTTGCCTGGCTGGTTGTCTGCTTTGAAACACGCAGGCCTTCCTCCTGATTCCTGTGTGCCTGATCCGCTGTGTAATGAAATGCCACCACGGCGCACAACGCGAGTTCGCTGACCGGCTCGTTAGTTGACTCGTGCACCTCCTCTGCTGGCATTCCAGCCTACCTTTTCCACTTTTTCTCTTTTTGCATTTCCTAAATAAACAGTCTGGTTGTGCTGTCCGTTAGTTACAGGCGGGCTCCCCGCCTGTCCGCAGTGACGTACATTACTCAGAGGCACGTCCCGCGCTATCAGCGTGTATTTAAACGTAGTTCTACCCATCTCTATCACTTATAAACCCGCAAAGTGGCGCATTCGCAAAAGGTGAAGCGCAAAGTGGCGAGGGATACAGTACAGTAGTTAGGAGGTGTTGGATGCACTCCTCACTATTTTTTGACACCACATTTAAAAACACAATCAAACACGTACATTGCTTGATTGCTAGCTGCTTAATGGACTATACTAGTATATTGTATATTGGGAACTCTTAGTCCTTTGGATATATGAGCATGTATGTCTATCGTGTTATGTGTCTCGTCACCGTGGGATAGAGAAAAACGTAATTTCGGTCTCTTTGTGTGTTGTGACATGTGGAGAGATTGACAATAAAGCTGACTTTGACTTTGATATGTTTTTAGCTGAATGGCTGTATGAAAAACTCAAGCCTATTAATGTAAAGTATGTGTACGTGTGTTTTTATCCGAACACTATATATCAGGGGTGGCCAACCAGTCAGAGACTAAGAGCCACATTTTTTACTGCGTTACCGCAAAGAGCCACATCATACACATGAGCACACATGAACATCACCCCATCCCTCCCCCATCATCATCGGCGGTCACTCGGAACGAGTATGACGGTCTTCTTTTCAGGGTCGTCTACTTGTGGGTCCGCAGGTGGGCGTAGAGGCCGATCCGGGATCCACATATTTTTGTGCAGTGTGGGCAGGGGAAAGTGGTGGTGGGTTGTGGTCGTGCTGGAGCCAGTTTTTGTCTTTCCTTTCGGAGTTGTCGTTTGGTTTCTGCGACACGGCGGAGTTCCTTTTCGTGATGTGCTGCACCTTCTTGCACCGCTGCCCTCCAGCAGTTCCTGTTCAAGGCGATGCGCTCCCAGTCCCGAGATGTTATTTGGAATTTCTTGAGATTGGTCTTGAGGTTGTCCTTAAAACGTTTCTTTTGCCCGCCCGGGGCTCGCGGACCTCTCTCCAGCTGGGAGTATAACATCTGTTTGGGGAGGCGGGTGTCAGCCATGCGGATGAGATGTCCTGTCCATCGGAGTTGGTGCTGCATTATTAAGGTGGTGATGCTCGGTATCCTGGCTTCCTCCAGAACGCTGATGTTTGTGCGTCTGTCCTCCCATTTGATCCGGAGTATTTTCCTCAAGGTTCTCTGGTGGTGTTGTTCAAGAGCTCTTAGGTGCCTGCTGTAGGTTGTCCATGACTCTGCCCCGTAAAGTAAGGTGGGGAGAACCACAGCTTTGTAAACCAGGAGCTTGGTGTCAACCCGGAGGTCTCGGTCTTCGAAGACTCTTTTCCGGAGTCTGGCATACGCTCCACTGGCACAGCTCAGGCGATGGTTGACCTCGGAGTCAATGTCCGCTTTGGAGGAGAGAAAACAGCCGAGGTAGGGGAAATGGTGAACATAATCAAGTGCAGTGTTGTCCACATTTATGATGGGCGGAGTAGATGGCTGGTTGGGTGGGGGTTGATGTAGCACCTGGGTCTTCTTGATGTTCACGGTCAGACCCAGGGCTCTGTATGCCTTAGCAAAGGAGTTCAGGATGCCCTGGAGGTCTTCTGCAGAGTGTGCTGCTATGACATTATCGTCTGCATACTGGAGCTCCACGACCGTGGTGGTTCTGATCTTGGTTTTGGCTTTGAACCTGTTAAGGTTGAAGAGCCTGCCATCAGTCCTGTACCATATTGGGATTCCGTGTGGTAGTTCTTTGTTGATGAGGTGGAGTATGGCGGCAATGAAGACAGAGAACAGGGTGGGTGCAATAATGCATCCCTGTTTGACCCCTGTCTCTACAGTGAAAGGCTCAGTCAAGGAGCTGTTATTGAGCACTGTGGCTGTCATTCCGTCATGTAATAAACGCAGTATTCTGACGTATTTGTCCGAGCAACCATACCTCAGAAGGATGCTCCATAGGGCCTGGCGATCCACCGTGTCAAAGGCTTTTGTAAGGTCTATGAAAGCCATGAACAAAGGCTGTTTATGCTCACGGCATTTCTCCTGGAGTTGGCGTGCTGTAAAAATCATGTCTGCAGTGCCTCTAGATGGGCGAAAACCGCACTGCGATTCTGGGAGAATTTCCTCAGACAGTGGCAGTAGGCGATTGGCAAGAACACGAGCAAGTACTTTGCCAACTGTTGAAAGGAGCGAGATGCCCCTATAGTTTCCGCAATCCGCTTTGTCCCCTTTCTTGAAAATGGTCACTATCAGAGCATCCCTGTGCTCCGAGGGGAGTACTTCTTTTTCCCAGACCTTCAGAAAGAGGGAATGGAGGTGGCGCTGGAGCTCTAGTCCACCTTCCTTTAGGACCTCAGCTGGGATCCCATCTGGCCCAGAGGCCTTGTTGTTCTTCAGGCTCCTGATGGCATCTTGGACCTCTACTAAAGTGGGAGGTTCACCCATGTCTTCCCTGATGGGACTCTGAGGGATGTGACTGAGGAAATCTGACTGAGTTGTGCTGTCACGGTTGAGGAGTTCCTGAAAGTGCTCTCTCCACCGGTTGTTTATGGACTCATTGTCCTTCAACAGCTCCTGCCCGTCTTTAGAGCGTAGGGGGTTTTGGCCGCGATGGCTTGGGCCGTAGACAGCCTTAGTAGCGCTGAAAAAGCCTCTGGTGTCACCAGAGTCTGCCAAACTCTGGATTTCCAGTGCCCTTTCTGTCCACCAGGAGTTTTTAATCTGTCTCACCCGGCTCTGGACGTCAGCCTTGGCTTTGGAGTGGGCCTGTCTCTTTGCTGTGCAGGTGATGTCCTTTTGCCAGACACGAAAGGTTTCCCTTTTCTTGGAGATGAGCTGTTCTATCTCTGTGTCGTTCTCATCAAACCAGTCCTGATGCTTTCTGGCCTTGTACCCGAGAGTGGCACGGCAGGTGTCGAGGATGGAAGACTTGAGCAGGCTCCAGTGTTTTTCGATGTCCTCAGGGTATTCCTGAATGAGGCTTTCTCCAAGAGAGGCCTGAAACAGCTGCAGGGTGGCAGTGTTGTTCAGGGCCTCGAGGTTTAGTCTCTGCCGGCTCAGCTTCTTTTGGAGTCTCCTCTTCCTCTTGAGTCTGATGGACATCGTGGATCGTATCAGGCGGTGATCTGTCCAGCAGGCCTCTGAATCCATCATGGCTTTTGTGATGGTCACGTCGCGCTGATCCCTGGCTCTGACAATGACATAGTCAATAAGATGCCATTGTTTAGAGCGAGGGTGTCTCCATGAACCCTTGAGTTTGTTCTTCTGGCGAAAGATGGTATTCGTGATGGTAAGGTCATATTGAGCACATTTGCTAAGAAGCAAAACCCCGTTGGAGTTGATGTTTCCAATGCCTTCCTTTCCAATGGTGCCCTTCCAGAGGTGGTGGTCCCGGCCCACTCTGGCATTGAAATCTCCCAGTATAATAATCTTGTCCTCTTTGGGGATTTTTGACAATACATCATCCAGACAGGCATAGAAGGCCTCTTTTTTGTCCTCATCGGAAGCAAGGGTAGGTGCATAAGCACTAAGAACTGTTGCCGTCTGGTTGTTGACCAGCACCAGACGGAGGGTCATCAGGCGCTCACTGATTCCCACAGGGAGTTCAGAGAGCTGACTGATCAGTTGGTTCTTGATGGCAAAACCAACCCCATGGATCCTAGGCTCATCTGTGGCCTTTCCTTTCCAAAAGAAAGTGTATCCACCCTTTTCCTCCTTCAGATGACCTTCCTCTGCCCGCCGGGTTTCTGAAAGAGCAGCTATGTCAATCCGGCATCTTCTCAGTTCCCTGGCAATGATGGCGGTTCTCCTCTCCGGCCTATCACTGGTTACACTGTCCATTAGTGTGCGCACATTCCATGCTCCAAAATTCATGTTTTTGTGGTTTCGACCGCATATTGGTGATCCCTCTGAACGCGGTAATCCAGTCGGGAGGTTTGAGGCAGGCTATGTTTAGGGCACCTTTTCTAGCCCCTTCCCCATCAGGGGTGAGCAGAGTGGATCCTAAAAAGGGCTGCTCAGTCGTGGATGCAGCTACCGAAGAGCTCTATCTGCCTCGGTCCAGGAGCCCAACGATCATCTAACATCCACCGCCTGATGTGCCAGCTTGTGACTAGGGGCTTCCAGACTTCACAATCCTGCCCCCGTTGCCACTTACTGGTCGCCACAGGACTTTAATCCGGGATGTAAGGTGGATTCCCTGAAAAAGACGCCTGTGCGTGACTTTGTTTAAAGTGGGGAGACTGGTGCACAGACAGTCACCACACTGTCCTTGACAGATCGGGGTCAGAGTCCAGTGGCAAGGAGACCAAGACGACTGGTGACCCTTTTCTGCTGCAGCCTTCATCCGCCTTCCCAGCCGTTGTGACGCCACCCCTCAGGTCAGCCATCATCCTCCGCCTGGTCCACCGTTGAGGTCTTCACTATTTACCCATAGCTGGAGCTGTTTACCCACAGCCGGGACAGTGGTTGATGGGCAGTAGGGCGTGTCCACACACCGGTGGGCCTACATGCCACATCTCTGGGGCCCACTGCTGCTCCGAGATCCTGCACAACTTAGCCTGGGACCGCAAGGTGCCAGTTACCGTGTGTGGCCACGAGGAGGCGTGTGCAAGTCTTGGCAATGGAGAGGCTGTGTACCGGCTGAGGAGACTTACACACTCGGCTCCTCTTTTCACCCCCGGAAACAGAGGACTAGCCGGTGGCGGTAGCTGAAAGCAGAAAAGTGGCAAGCAGAGGCAGCATGCAGCATGCACAAACTACAGGCACTACTACTCCAACACTACTGCACTGACGCATCACACGCCCTGTGCGCTGATGGAACACACACCCCATCCCTCACACACACACACACAAACACACACACACACACGCACACACACACACACACACCTCTGCTCAGCCAAATTTATTGTGTGACATTATCATGTCAAGCACCAACATGATAATGACTCCTACAGTACTAAGACCACAGACCAAAGACCACATGATCAACAATGTGTGCACTGTCTCACACACACAAACTCTCAGTTCAACAAAGTCCACAAACAAAAACATAATAATTTACAATAGCATTTTTTTAACTTACATGTTGTTTAGTGCGACTTCTGGCATTCCTTGCTTTGAACAATCCTCTTCAAATCTGGCCTGTATTCTATTGTTGGCACTCGAAGCAATTATTTCACATGGGTGTCGCTCAGAACAGATCGATGCTTTGATTTCAGGTGCTTCAGGAAAAAACACAGACTCGCAGATGTATGTTGACCCAAACATTGACAGTATCTTCAGCGCAGCCTATTTTCCATTGGGGTATTTTTCCATTGGCACACTTTTCCAGAACTCATTGGTCCCTTCTCGTAAAGCAGGTTTCAGTTGGTCCTCCCCACAAAGATCGATCATCTCCAACTCAACCGCAGCCTCATCTGTGACTAGCGGGGGTTTCAAACAGTCCACATTAAATGGGTCGACGAGGAACATAATCTGTGGCCTTTTCAGATGTAGATCACGGAACCGGATGACAAAGCTTTCAAGCAGGTTTTCAACCAGTGTTGCATATCTGGCTCTTTGCTTATTCAGGGCGGCGGTGACTTGCCTGCTGGCTTTTTGCAGAGTGGCAAAATGTGTCAAATTTCTCTTTTGAATATCCGCCTTGAACAGCTTCAGTTTGTTGACAAACGCAAACACACTTTGCACCAGGTCAGGCAGCATTTTGAATTTACCCTGCAGGGTCAGGTTCAGTCTGTCCAAGTGAGACAGCATGTCGACCAAAAAGGCCAGATCCATAATCCACTCGACGTCCGAGATCTCGGGATAGTCCTTGTCCTTTTCTTCCATGAATAGTTTCACGGCATCCAAGAGCTCAAAGAAGCGAGCTAGCACCTTGCCTTTTGACCTCACAGTGCCGTGGCAGGTCACCTAGAAGTTCTTGGTCCAGCTCAGCGATGAGATTTTTTAACTGCCTGTGGTTAAGTGCATGTGTGCGGATGTAGTTGATGATTTTCATCACAGGCTTCATGACGTTTAAATTCAACGATTTACACACGAGTTGCTCCCTGTGGATGATGTAGTGGAAATTCCAAAACTCTGGAAATGTTTGGTCAGCTTTGCACAGCCCCACAAGTCCGTTCACAGATCCGATCATGGCTGGTGCTCCATCCGTGGCTATTGCAGTTAGATTCGGTATGGGCCAATTTGCTTTCGCAAATACAGCCATCATTATTTCTTTCACATCTATGCCACGGGTTCTGTCTTTAAATGCCACAACATCAAGGTGTTCTTCTTTGATGACGCAATCTTTTGACACTGACCGTTTAAATACTGTATTGCCAGCTGAGGCTTGTCTTGTATGTTACAACTCTCATCCAATGCGACACTAAAATACTCACATGCAACTGTGATTCAATATGTTAATGTCCGATATTCTGTGTTCAATAGTTTGGCGGGACAGTTGGATGTCGGATACCATTAGTTTGTCGTTTTCAGGAGAGAAGATTTCAACAACGTCACCGAGGCATTTTTTAACGAACTCCCCTTCCTTGTATGGCTTTGTAGGCCGTGCGATGTTCCAAGCCAGTTGATACAATGCAAGCGTGACAGTCGCTGAGTGCTTTGTAATTTTTTGAAAAACTCTACTTGTTTTTCTTCCTGATTTTTCAAAGTGTCCAACTTGCGCTTGGGAAATTCAGTCCCTTTTGGAAAGTCCTTATCGATATTAGCATGAAGTGAGCTGAAGTGGCGCTGAAGATTTGAAGCTTTGAAATACGCTAACATGGCATCTGACATATCAGGCAGAATGGCTTGCCATTGAGTTCAACAAAAAAAATATAAACTTTCCCACTCTGGTCATCTTCATATTTTCGCTTAGCTGTGCATATTTTCCCTGCCATTTTGAGAGAAAAAATGACACTGTTTCCTCAAATGGGTTTGCCTCTCCCCCTTTGCGGGATTACACCTCATGCGCAAGTGCGTTTGACGAAAATACCATATTGAACTCAAGCGAAGCGAACACGCACAAAAGAGAAAAAAAAAAAAAAACACAAATGTTGATATGAACGTAAAAGAGCTGCATGAAACCAGGCAAAGAGCCGCATGCGGGTTGGCCACCCCTCCTATATATGTTAAAACAGTGCATGAGTTTGTGCATAATTGTATGTTTGCATGATTCCACCTCCTCTTTTTTCAGGTTACGGATCGAAGCTAATGAGGTCTGTCATTGCATCTATGCTCCCATACTTATTTGTACATTCAAACTCATGTCAAAAGGCGGTCTGCACACACCTGCTACCATCTAAATTGCCTCTGATTAACCCAAATTAAATTTAACTTTATAGTATAATTTTGCTGACATTTCTTTCTTTCTACCAGAACCCTGAGGCTTTTTGTGCAAACGGATTGGTATTTGGAAATTTCATCCACGTTGACTACAGGGCTGCAGTTTCACAGTGAAGAAACAGACAACAATATATGCTTATTTGTGGCATTGTAATTTCCAATACAGGTGTGCACCATTTTCTTACCTAAATGCAGTGTTGGAAAAATTACTTCCAAAATGTAACAAGAGACAGTTACTAGTTATCTTAGCCAAAAAAGTAATTGAATTAGTTAGCAACACCGTTATTTCTAACGGCGTTAGTCCCAACACTGCCTAAATATAAATAAGAAAGTCGTATCATTCTCATGCAAATGATATTAAATCTACAATCTACAATAGTCAACAATGCCGTGTGCCGCGCCGCAGTTCAAATTATTCCACAGGCCCAGACAACGATATATAAAGTATATTTTAAATAACTATCACGTAAACAAAAATATTATCAAACCATTTGTGTCAAAGTCAAAGTCAAAGTCAGCTTTATTGTCAATCTCTCCACATGTCACAACACACAAAGAGACCGAAATTACGTTTTCCTCTATCCCACGGTGACGAGACACATAACACGATAGACATACATGTACGCGACACAATATAAAAACAAGAAGGCAAAAATTCAAACAATCAATAGTAAGAGTGATGAATAAATAATAAATAAACAGATAACACAATAAATAACGGAGCCAGCAAGCATAGCGCAAAAGTAAAAAACATCATAAACAAAAAGGCACAAACAATAAATAAGAGTAATAACAAATAATAAATAATAAGAGCCAGTGTGCATTCAGACAGTTCAGACAGTAAAAGTACAGGACGCTACGCAGAACGGGGGAGCGAGTTCAGGATCCTAACAGCCTGGAGTATGAAGCTGTTTGAGAGTCTGGAGGTGCGGGAGCGCAGGCTTCTGTACCTCTTCCCAGAGGGCAGAAGCTCAAACAAAGAGTGAGCGGGGTGACTCGCATCACTCACAATCGTGGTCGCCTTGCGGGTGAGATGGGAGGTGTAAATGTCCTTCAAGGAGGGGAGCGAAGCACCAGCAATCTTGCCAGCAGTGTTCACTATGCGCTGCAGGGCCTTCAAGTTGTAGTCAGTGCAGCCGCCACCCCAAACAGCAATACAGCTGGAGAGGACGCTCTCAATGGTGCCGCGGTAAAACGCAGTCATGGCGGCCGGAGGAGCGCTCGCTCGCCTGAGTTTCCGCAGGAAGTACAGGCGGCGCTGGGCTTTCTTTGCCAGTGATGCGGTGTTGGTGGACCAGGAGAGATCCTCACTGATGTGCACCCCCAGGAACTTGGCGCTGCTCACTCGCTCCACCACAGCACCGTCGATGGTCAGCGGCAGGTGTTGGGTGTGACCCTTCCGGAAGTCCACAACAATCTCCTTGGTCTTGTCGACGTTCAGCAGGAGGTTGTTGTCCCTGCACCACGTGGTCAGAAGGTCAACCTCCAGCCTGTATTGAGTCTCGTCTCCCTTGGTGATGAGACCCACCAGAGTCGTGTCGTCAGCAAACTTCACGATACGGTTGTCGCTGTAGGTTGCAGTGCAGTCATGCGTCAGGAGGGTGAAGAGCAGCGGACTGAGCACGCAGCCTTGGGGGGCCCCCGTGCTCAGCGTGATGCTGGCGGAGATTTTGTCGCCAACACGTACTACCTGTGGCCTCTGACAGAGGAAGTCCAGTAGCCAGTTGCAGAGGTAGGTACTGAGGCCCAGCGCGTCAAGTTTGCTGATGAGGCGTTGTGGCACAATGGTGTTGAAGGCAGAACTGAAGTCCACAAACAGCAATCTCACATACGAGTCCCTCCTCTCCAGGTGGGTGAGGGCCGAGTGGAGGGCAGAGCAGATGGCATCCTCCGAAGACCGCTTGGCTCGGTACGCAAACTGGAAGGGGTCAATGGTGGGGGGGAGAACGGATCGGATGTGCTCCATGACAAGCCGCTCAAAGCACTTCATGATGATGGGCGTAAGTGCCACGGGGCGGTAGTCATTGAAGCAGGACGGAGCGGGTTTCTTCGGCACAGGTACGATGGTGGCAGCTTTGAAACACGACGGGACGATGGCCTGCTGCAGGGAAGTGTTAAAGATGTCCGTGAAGACATCCGTCAGCTCACCAGCGCAGTCCTTCAGCGCCCGACCCGGGATGTTGTCAGGGCCCGCCGCCTTACGGATGTTGATGGCGGCAAGCGCCCTCCTCACGCTGTCGGCGGAGAGGCACAGGGGCAGCTCGTGTGAAGGGGGAGTGGCCTTCAGCGGGCAAGTGCTGTTCTGAGCGTCGAAGCGAGCAAAGAAGCGGTTGAGGTCATTGAGCAGACGGACGTCGCCTTCACAGCTCTGCGGCGCGGGCTTGTAATCCGTGATGGTCTGAATGCCCTCCAAATCATTAAATCCATCAATCAAATTTCTCGTCTCGTTTCCCCCACAATACAAAAGAAGCAAAATAACTCATTCATGGAGATAGTGTGAGTTAGCAAAATTGATCAACGTCGTTGCCTGTTTTCAGTCATTCCCAACTTTATTTCTGACCAGGAATTAACGAAGAACGAAGTGAAGCAACATTACTCGTGTGAATTTAACTTCCTCCACTCACCACAGCCTCTGATCCACACCCTCGACCACTCAACTGTTTATATTGTTTATTTTTTTGATTGCTTACTTCAGTTACTTGACGCGTCTTTTCAGCTACATTACATTTTAGCGCTCAAAGTCCGCAAGAACAGACTTTCATACACATACATGCAAAAAATATTGGGCAGGGCACTTTCGAGCAAAAGCGATTGGCACCCCAAAAATATGTCTATTCGGGGGTTTTTCCAATGAAGATGCACTGGTCATAGGTCACAGCAATGGTAGAAAAAATGTTTAATAATTTATCTTGATCTAATTTGTGCGACAAAACCCTGACATTTAAAAAGGGATGTGTTCTGTGTATATTGTTTTATATCGGCTGTACAACAAATGAAAATGTGGACAATAAGGAGATTGAAGCACAGCAGTGAAAGAGCAACGAGGTGGCAGTAATAGCAATAGTAATTTTCTCAACCGAGTTGGTGCTGACTCTTAATTGCGGCAGTGCCTGCGGTGTCGGTGCTTTGAATGAGCTCTGATTGAATGAAAAGGAAATTACTTTGTTTTGCTGTCCACCTAACGCAGTGTGAGTCTCTGTAAACACAGGCTCTTGTCAGTTCATGCTTCACAATGTGTAGTGTACTTAATATCATTTCAAGCAATGACAAATTGAAATCAAAAGCAAGCGAGAGAAATGTCTTCATCAAAAACCTTGTTTAAATTGGCACCTCCTGGCCATGTGAAACATGGCTGTGCTGTGATTTTGTGTGCAGGTGTACTAGGCTTAGGGAGGATGCCTTTACATGTATGCAGAGCTGGGGAAAAGTGGGGTAGGATTGGGCCCAAATTAAAAAAGGAAAATTGCATGGGCCAGCGTACTACATAGAGGCACATGCTGAATTTGGAAATCACAATGTTTGTTTGTGCGTTTGTTTTAATGCCAAGAGGCCTCCAGCCGTGCAACCACCTCAGGGGACACATCCTGATAACACAAACTCATGCGGAGCTCACCGTCCCAGCAGACAGGAAAAACAAAAGACAAGGTTTTATCTGCATTTATCTCTTCAAACACTTTATAACCTGCCTAATTGTTTACGAAGGGGCTTAGTAGAATACCTCGCCCTTCTATTATGAATTTGGTGTATGCTTTTGACACTCACGTTTGCTATCATCCCACAGTCATTGTTCTTGTGAATTAAATTAAGTTTTAATAACAATGAGTACCGCGTGCAGCCTAAAAAGATATGGTTTAAGATTAGGAAATAATGGGCTGCATTTCACTTTTTTCTTAAGCCATCCTCATTTGAAAGCCATCATTGGATCGTAAACAACATTCCATTTGTTGAGGTTGGGCACCCATGTCTGGCTTGGAAATAAGCGGGTTTCTAAACTATTTTCTAATTCAAAGATTACGCGTTCCCTTTGGACCTTTATTCTTGCTCGCTATTTCACCAACTGCACCCACCTTTGCCTTCCCCCCAGATTCTCTGTGTTTTCAATCTGTCTATTGCAACACTACGGCTTTGATCTTCTCACCTAAACCCACTCATCCCCACCCCTCCAGCCACCCTTGTTCCCCCACCCCCACCCTTTCTAACCCTACTCATATCTAATAACGCCCATATCCATCTCCATTCCTCTTATCCCATTTCTCCCTTCCTCCATCTCCTCATCTCTCTCGGTGGCCGACTTCTGTTACGCCTCGGCCATGCATACGAAATACCGATTGCTCTCAAGGTACTTATTAGTGCAGTACTTTTAATTACTGTTTCTACATCGATCGGCTGCTGAAGTATGGTTGGTCTCTTTCGTCCGGTTGCCCTGGTGATGGATCACTTCGAGGGTATCCACAGTGGTCATCAGCGGCACTTACATACAGATTTCTCAGGCTCCAGGCAGAGCGAGTTCATCCATGATCTTGACAGTGCAGCAGTTTACCAGTTGAAATGTTTTTCTTAAAACCAGAAAATGAATTTAAATTTAATTGTTTAAATTCCATAATGAGCGGCTGAGAGAGTGCAATAAAAACAACGAGAAGAGTGAATAAGTGAGCGGCGGAAACGAGAGAAGCTCGCAAGGGGTGGAAAGAGGCTCATTTTTACAAAGGCCAGGTTATGTACGTTCGCATCTCTATAAGTCCCAATTGAATTTAAATTCACAAAAAGAATACTATGAAGTGGACTTGAAGTTTGGTCATTCAATGTGTTCGACAAAAATATGCACCAGGAAGTTTCGAGGGAGCTCGCCACGAGAAAACATACTGTAGACGACTGGGGCACAATCACATCGCATGTTAAGACAACTTTACTTTCTCGAGAGACCTGTTCTCCTTCTACGGTACTCAGTGTATCCTCTCACACTGTTATAAATAAAAATGAATCCATGAATCCTTAAACGATTATGATGAGATCTTCACACTTTGAAAAATGCTGATGTATACAATAGATTGCTGTTGAGTTCAATTTGCTAAAGTATGTTTCAATTTAGCAAATCCAAATGGGAAATTCAGTCAACTTTATTTCCACTACAGACACAACAAATAGCTATTTGCAGAATATACTGTGCATAATGAGATAACCTCAATATTTTCAATGGATAGTACGGGTAGTTTACCCCCCTCTGCTCCCACTACAGCTTCATTCCAATCAATTTTTTACATGCTACTTTCTGCTGAAAGCCTCCAAAATGTGACATCATAAAACAAGATATTGGCCACACCCCTAACCACTGACATATATAAATCTGTATACAATGTACGCAGTGTGTTTTCCAGTCCAAAGTTGTATAACCACATCTACAACTGGTTAAGTGGATATGCAGGTGTAATCACATGAATTAAAACAGTTAAAATGTCTCATTTGTTAATATAGGGGTAACTAAAACCATGTGATAATAATTTTATGTACCGTATTTTCCGTTGTTTCCGAGTGAATTAAGACCTGAGAAATTATAGCTTGGTGATTAATAAAGCCCATACAGTTTTGCAAAATTCTCATGTTTGGGATGCCAATATGCTAAAACACTTATGTCGAGAATTAATTTTGTGTACACACACTAAGATAGAGTTTTATTTTTATTTAATTAGCGTTTAATTTCCAAATAGTTGTAGAGATACCACTAAAAAACGAGTTCCAAAGTTTAATAAATCAGACACTCATGGCACAGCACTGGTTTGTTTTCTTTTTTCACATTCAAAAATGCTTAATGCTGGTTAGGGGCTACTTGGCTGAAGAAAAAAAAAATCACTGGGGGTACAATATTGAACAAGGTGGAAAACCACTGCCTGCTTTATCGCGTGGACTCTTGAAATGATTAAACGCTAAATGACTCTCTGTAAATGAGTGACAAAAACAGTGGTGCATTCCACACTTGGGCCTTCAGTGATGTCCAACTTAGTCAATAAAAACCTTTCATTATGCCAGTATTTATAACACCAGGACTAGAGAGGAGTTAGAAACACACTCAAGCACTACTAGGCATTGCATCACCTCAGTTATGTACAAAATGGGCTATTATCCGGCGCATTTTAAAAATCGACAAACCCGCATCAGCAATTAAAACATATCTGGTATGCTATTGTCAAAACGGAAAAATAAAAGGTTTTTTAAAATTATCTTTCAGAAAAGTTTTATTAAATGATTCCACAAAGAATATGCAAGCTTTAACAAGTTTGGTGATGATAGAACTTTATTCATCCCACAGCGGGTAAATGTACTTGTCACAGCAGCGTATACGAGTGCAAGAAAACAAGTGCCAAAATTTCAAATAGGATAAGTAACAGACAAAGACAAGTGCCGCTGATAGAGACGAAACACAATTTTTATCAGGTGCCACGCATGTTGTAAAGTCTGACAGCAGAAGGAATGAAGGACCTGAGGAACCGTTCCGTCCTACAGGTTGTAGAGTAAATTGCAAAATTGCAATTCAATATCAAAAAGACAAGATGGCCATACTTGGTGAAAGTGACACATTAAACAAGTATTTTTATGAAAAAATGTTTTCATGTCAGAACATGACTTACTTTCTGTGACCTGTTGCTATGAGTACAACCACACAGCTGTGCCACTAAACCAGATTATTTACATACATTGCAGGACAAGAGTTTTTTGTTCTATTTTCAGTATATTTATCATTTTAGTTCATTATTATGGATTTCATATGAACGAAATAAATTCTATAAAAAAACATCAAACGTGAAAAAAAAAATGTTTGCACTCACTAAAATGTCCATTTGTGCAGCTCTCTTTCCCTGTGCACCTGTTCGTTGAGCTTTGAGTACACTCTGGTGTCATTTTTAAAAGCACCAAGCTTGCAAATGTCCAGATGTGCTTTGTTTTCTTGTTGCTGCCATAGTTAAACAATTTAAGTTTACAAAACCGGTGTAACGCCACACACCGAATCAATCATTTGCGAACAAATGATTTTGTTCTTGGCAGATTTCCTACAGCCCGGCATCATAAAATAGCTGAATTCTGATTGGATAAAAACTAACGTAAAAATAACAGCACTGGAAGGATCACAATGACATTATATTTAGGAGAGATAACTTAACAATTCTATTAACCTTTATCATAATTGTAATCATGATTTCTGGTTATGTTTGGCCAGCAGAAAAGGCCTTGCTGGGCCTGATGGCTCACCACTGGACAAAAATGGTGTGAGTTCCTTCATTACAACCCACACTTTTATTAGTGTATTTAATTTGAATCCTACTAACAGAGAAGTGAAAAGACTATATTCTATATTACCAAGTGAGCCTGCACTGCTTGGTGGACTAGAATGAGTGAGTGTGTATTTAATGTATTTTAAATATCTGAAACAGAATATGGTATACAACTATACGATCATTTTAGCTAGTTTGATAGTGGCAACTGAACTTATGAAATTGAAAGGGTGAACTATGGATCATTCAAACTGCCCCCTCATTTTAAAGCAACTAAAAATGTGTGAAATTCCCTCATTCACTCATGACTCAGAGCATCAGAAATAAGGGTAAGAAAAAATAAAATGTCAAATATCAATATGATCATAAAAGCTCGCATAAAAGAAAGTTTTTAAAAAGGAATTCAATGACTTCCAGTATGAGTCTTACAAGAGATGGGACCATCTATTATGACTTTACAAACATAAACGTATCAATAGGCTTGGGTGAAATGATTCAAGAAACTTTGTCACTATTTTGGCAAACTTTGCACTCAGCTGGCATTCTTCAGCGCCCTTCCAATAGCTTGCAAAGTCAGAGCAATGACCTTCCACCCTCGCTAACTCAAGAGAATTTACTTGCTGTAGTTTGTGTGTAATCTTACTGCCTGTCCTGTTGTCTAACCTAGCTCGTGGTGCCGTGATAGCTTGGCATTACTTTGATTAAACCATGGAAAGAAAAAGGGAGAGCTGAGTGGAGAGAGAGTTTGACGCCAAATTGTGTAGGCAGAGGTAACAAAATTGTGTGTCACAGAGGGCAAAAGCACTTATTGCTATTAAAGGGTAAACTTTCAAAGGCGTCCATCTGAAGTGTAAAGAAAGAAAACTTTCAATTCAAAGTTACTTCAGTCTTTGACTTCATGTCCAGGAGACAAATGACTACCGTAGTGTTCTCTTTCTCATAAGAAAATGAAAGCCGGAAAAACATGTGTCTTTCGACTTGAGCCTGAGGTCATTGAGGAGCAGATAAATTAACACACACACGTTTGCATATTGGGAAGCTGTAGCCTCCAGACCAGCATCTGCTCATTTTTAGCAAGATTGAGAGGCTTCTTTCATAGTCAAGCCCCCAGACTCATGGCCAATGAATCAGCCCAAGAGGTCACATCGCCAGTTGGTATGTAATGATACTTACTGCCCGGGTGCCAGCCACAGTTTCAAGTCACAGACAAAAATATTACACAACGAAATGTGACATGAGGTAATGCCACAAAGGGACAGATTTACTGAGATGCCAAATGGTGAGCGGCTGAGCTGTAATTTCAAAGTGGTTGGCATGTTGCTTGTGACGTGATATTTTTAAGACTGTGAAACCTAACAGTGAGGTGATAAATTGCATGTTCACCTACTCTAACAAATTGTCCACAGTGTTTGTAACAGGTGAAATTGTGATTGAGAGCGCCCAATTTTAGAGGGTTTTGTGTTTAAGGTAGGGCCAGGCAAGTCCGGTCCTAGGGAAACTTTCAAAACAGGTAGGGCAACGGCTCTTTAGGACTGGACTTGCATAACCCTGGTTTAAGGTAATCATGAAGATGATTTCCAAAAAACATCTGGTAGAGCACCGCAAGCTCAAAATGAAGTTCTACGTGATAGAATTGGAAATCAAGCATGTTACTGAGTTACAGAAGAAAATAATTCTCATTCTCTGACAATTTTGGACTAGCCAACAGCCACATAGAAAACATGACGCTTTGATTCAATTCAATGGCAATTGAGTGCTATATGTGCCATCCTTTCTAAAATGGTGTTTAAATCTTGGGATAGCACATTGGAAGACAGGTCTGGGGGAGGCCAGCACCATTTTAATCGCTCACTGAAATTACTCAGACACCCGCAAATGTAGAGTTGAAGCTCTCAGCGGGAGGCCATTTTGCCACTTGCTGTCGACTGAAAATGAAATCACAGTTGCCAGTAATTGGAAACAGAATAATCAACAACACTATGTTTATAAAGCTCTGTCAGTGTTTACATTTTCAGATGGTCACTTCTTCCTTGAAAATCACAATGTCCAATCACTGGTGAGCTAATTTTAGAATAGCCCCAAGAGCTATTGATGTGCTCCATGGGAGCTTCACGGTGGCCGCGGGCACTATGTTGTTGACCCCTGAATGATCTCATCAGAAAGACTATGTTCAATCTAACACAGGCATTCATTTATTCTGGAAAACAGCACAATGAAAAGTACGCCCAGATTAGAAATACTCAGAGGAGTGATCTGTTACATCCTGTTCTGTCTTGTCTTGACTTGTTGTGATGACCATTTTCTGACATGCATCACATCCAATTCATTCCTCTTCTTCGACAGCATGCATTATAAATGAGTACACAGAGACACACAAGCGCACTCTCAATCTTTCACTCTCCATCATTCTAAAATCTCTCTATTGGATTAACCATCTCCGATTTGTATACAAGCAGTGGGGATTTGTAAAGTGGCACAGAGTATACTGTAATTCAAATCACAGTTCATTAATTGAGCAGTCAAAAATAGCTCGGATGCCCAACATGTGGAAAAACAGAAGCACTTTTCTTACTTTTATCCATTGCACTAAACGTGTATGCTATTTGGTCCTTTAATTTATGTACACAGCGTAGTGCGTTTGTTGGTCCCCAAATGCTGTAGCTATATTTCTATTTCCAGTAAAAAATTCTCATATTCACTCTTTAAGTTACAATGTTGAATCGCCCTTGACACTCGATATTTTGTTGTCTGTCAGTGTACCAAGAGTACGCATATACTACTTTCCTATTTGATGTGAAATTGTCTTTAGCTCTTCACTTTAATAATAAAGCAGAATTCCTCTCTGGATGTAAAAGACTATCTCTTCATGATCCCATTTGTTATTTCACTTTTCACTCTTAAACTAATTTTCAACAACTAAATAATATTTCATCGATCCAACATCTTTGATGTTTCTGCTTACCTAATGAAAGGTACAAAATCATTTTCTGAAAGGCCATAATTCTGATTAAATTGGCCTGTCAGACACATAACTTTTGACTTGATCAAATGCCTATGAAGGAAGTACATATTCTTTTATCGGACATAACTACAACAAAATCACATATTTGACACATATTTACAAAAAAGTACAGTAGTTTGACAGTTGACCGCTATTCATGGCAATTTTGGTCCGTTCCATCTGTCTGTCTGTCTGTCTGTCTGTCTGTCCATCCTTTCATCCATTCTTTGTATCGCTTATCCTCAATACTAAATTAATGAGACAAATGAGCCACACTGGAATTCAAACTTGTTGTCTGATAGTCAGTAGAACTGACAATTTTCAATGTACAGAAGTTAGTTTTTGTTAGTAACTGAAACATGAATAAGCAATAAGCAAGCAGAATTCACGTGTCAGAAAGGTTGCAGGACTGATGTCACAAAAGAAACATTTCACATTGAAACTAAAACTGGTTTTCCCCTTCAATGTAATCTCCCTAAATCAGGTGAAATCCTTTTGTGTGTGTGTGTGTAAGCATTCACACATTCACATTAGATTTTTAATGCACCTTCAGTCCGTCTGGTGTGTGAAGTTGTTCACACTGTGAACATATGCATTCCCAAAGTGCACAGAATGCATGCACAGAAGAGACTTCACTCGCAGCGTATTTGTATTTGTGTAATATAGTTTCGCTCATCAGCAAGCTCTGTAGAAACCCAAAACGTTCCTTATCATCTGAATTGAGGTGTGTTGGTTGCAGCAGGGGAAACACATCGGACCAGGATTCCCTACCCCTGATGTCGTAAGTGAAGTTTGTGACCGTTTTTGAAATAATCACTTGGTTGAGTTCACATTAACTATGTAAGAATTTAAACAAGCTGCTTTGACAGTTATCTCAGGGTTGAAAGTGAAAAGGGATTGTAAATTAGTTCAGTGAGTAAAGCGCTTATTGCCTTTAAAAAAAACAGGCACCTCTGTCCCTCAGCTCACGTGCATTTTTTCTTTTCCACACACACTATACATACACATTCTATATTAAGATTTTCACAAGGCCAATATATCATTGCTCTCACAGACCAAATGAGGCAATCGCTCAAAATTATTTGCATATAAACTAATGAAATATTACTGGGTGAAACTCTGTTGAATGTTAATTACAAAGGTAATGCACTATTTGCTGATTAATGGTTCGTCTCTTTAAGGAAGGAGACACTGGGAAAAATTTGGAGAGGGGAAAAAAAGGCGATTCTTGTAAATGGTGGTAAGCTGGTGGTTTTTGTACTACCCCAAAAAATTATTCAAGCAGTGGGGATGGAGAGAGAAATGGATCAACTAGTAAGAAACCAACAGCTGAGTGGCCATGGTCACGCGCCACACAGTTTGGTTTTATGGAAGCGGGTGAAATGAAAATGTATTATTCATCTCAAGGTCATTAATTATGAATCCACCAAAGGCTGGTTGGAAGGCCAAGGTGTGAAGTGTGCAAGTCAAATAATTTTTGCCAAGGACACATTACATATCTCATCTTGCTGCTGGACCCCAGAGTTTGGAGAGAAGAGAACATTTGAACAAAGAACACCACAACCAAGGGACTCATTACTAAGAGTCAATTCAGTGACACTGAGACACTCTTGAATAAGAACATTGTATTTCTTTTGACTCTTTCTTCCTCTTGCCTGACAGGTGCCAACTGCCAGCAAAGTACAATACTGTTTTACCTACAAAGAGAAAGGTAATACCGCATGTTTTCAAGAAGAAAATGCCAACAATATTCACCAATGTGTTTTCTTGAAAACATTTTATGGCATTCTGTTTCTACGTTTTCAAATCTCATGGTTAAGCATACAATTTTTGTCTATATGTTTTTACTTGAATAATAATAACAACTGTGGTGCTATGTTTTCAAATTTAAAAAATATGAACACAAGGGTATATTCAGTGTTGGGCAAGTTACTTCCAACAAGTACAGTAATGCATATTACTAGATATTTGCATTTGATAGTAGTAAGTGTCTTTACAATTTTACTGACTGTGTGGTAATGAGTTACTCACTCTTAGTTTATTTTTGGCTTTTAATGACTTCGACACTTAAATGAAAATGCAAGATTTGCAAACATACAGTAGATGGTAAAGTTTACTTGTAAAGGGAATATTTAACAATATAGTGTGAGCTATAATGTTAAACTCTATGGTGGAAGATCACAGCCTTTCATCTATATTTGTATCAAAAACAAGATTTATTTTCAAAGCTACCGTATTTTCCAGATTATAAGGCACTACTTTTTGCACAAGCATTGAACCCTCGTGCGGCTTATAGTCTGGTGCATCTTATCTATGGATTTTTCATTATTTTTATGATGTTTATGATTTGTGCATATTCTCTTGTGTATGGAAATTGAACATTAACACACCTGTGATTTATAGTCCAGTACGGCCCGTATATATATATTTTGCTGGTCAAGTTTCATAATACACAATATTAATTAGCTGGCTAATTTACGTCTATTTAACTTACAGACGCAACTTACAGGTTATTTAAAACATTTTCTAAGACTGCCATGGCACAAAAGACAAGCAGGTGGTGATTATATACATAACATGATTTGGTTGCAGGTCGCTGATGGTGTAGGGAAACACTTGGCTAATAGCTGCTCAGTGACGGTGGGTGTGGCTGGTTGTTCTTCTCTATATGTGTCCTGACTGTCTGGGGGACCAATTCATGGTGTGGTCTTCTTTTTGCCCAATGTTTGCTGAGAGAGGCTCCAGCACCCGTTACGACATTGAAGGGGATAAGCGGTGTTGAGAATAGGCGATGGATGATTTGGTCAGGGTCGATTTTATTTCTTCTTCTTTATTTCTTATTATTTCTCATGAATTGGATTTTACCAAAAAAATCGCTTTATTTCTCGAGTCTCTATTGCCTCCTCCTGCATGAAGAAACAAACTTATTTTTATTTTTAACATTCACATTCTGTCTGAACGTAAGGAGTACACAGGGCAGACAAAGCAGCAATGGAAATACAAATGTTTCAAAATACAGATTTTTGACCTTCAACTGAATATTGTCGCATGTAAACGTTGCGGTCTATGGGGCTGAACCAAGACGGCTGGGCGTCTCTGGTGATATGCCGCAGAGTGAAGACAACGAGCCTTAATATACATAATCAGATACGTAAATGCCTATAGTGTGGAAAACTTCAAATACCTCTTTATTTATATAGCGCTTTCACAAAAAACAGAAGTTTAAATAAAATTGAACGTCAGTGTACTGAAATAATCAATTATTTAGGAAAGTTATTGAATGTAAGTTGAATAAATCAAAATTGTGCAAAAAAGTTAGCCAATCCTGCGGAGTCAGTCTTTTGTGACAGTTCTTTTTTGTTTCTTCCTTTCTGAATAATAAAATAGGGAGCAGAAAAAAGAAACCCCACAAGAGTAAATTAACCTAATTTCTTTACATGAGTCAAATATCCACAGGTCACTAAGTGCAAAAAGAACTCCACGCCCTGATGCCATCATTCAACATTTAATCCTTAGTTTATGAAGGATATTTTGAAATTTTACACAAACATGCATCTTTAAACAGCTGTTTGTGTTCTATCTCAGACAAATCAGCGATGCATAATGTATGTCGTAACTCGTAAGAGATTGATAGACTAATTGAGTGATTTATGATGACAGTAATGGTAAATACAATTAAAAAAAAGCTAAGGTGGCAGTTCTTGTCACTCATTTTGATCACCGGAACATGCTGACCATTCTTGTGTGTGTGTGCGCGTATTTGCGTGCGTGCGTGCGTGCATGCATTAGTGTGTGCGTGCGTGTGCGCATGCATTAATGTGTGAGTGTGTGTGTTGTTTCTTTCAGGGAGAACTCGGACACCCTGCGGAGAAAACTTGTTTCAGCCTCATTTTGTCCAAGATTTGGTTCTTTCAGTCATAACCCACAGCTCGTGACCACGGGTGAGGGGCAGAAAGTAGATCAATAGGGAAATTTCAAGTTTTGCCTCTCAGCTCAGCTCTTTCTTTACCGCAACAGGTATATACATCACTGCACACTCACATTCCATTTTACCATCACTTTTGAACAAGACCCCAAGATTTGTGGCAGGATCTCATAATTGACTTGAGATAGAGGGCATTCCACCCTTTTGCAACTGAGGACCAGCTCTCAGACTTGCTGATGCAACATTTTTATCCCAACAGCTTCACACTTGGCTGAAAACCGGTCCTATGAGAGTTGGAGATTTTGTCAAGAAGGAAGTTATGATCAGAATCGGTGACAAAGGGCAGCTTTGGCAATGTCCAAACCTTAGCTGAAACATATTTGACTTACAAAAATGTAAACCACGTCCAACCCTCAGCAGAAACAAATTCAACTTACTGCAATGTAAACCATCAGTTGTACAGGGACCAAATATACCAAATCAGAGGGTTCAGTTCCCCATGAACTCCCCACAGAATTTCCTGAGGAACATGGTTGAATGCCTTTTCCAAGGCCACAAAATTTACTATGTAGACTGGTTGGGCAAACTGTCATGCACTCTCGAGGATCCTTGAGTGTAGAGCTGGTCCATTGTTCCACGGCCAAGATAAAAACCACACTGCTCCTCCTGAAGTTGAGATTTGACCTCCATATGGAGCCTCTTCTTCAGCATAAGAATTAACCTTACCAGCTACTGCATACTTTGTGATACCAAGTAAACATAAAATGATCCCAGGAAAATAAACATTTTTTTCAGGTTCCAAAACTACTACACAAAAACATAAGAAAATTCCGTCCTTCATTGAAATTTTCAGCAGTTTCTTTTTACTAAAAAAGACAACGTGTTTAAAATTATTACTTTACACTTTAAGTCAGTGCTTCTCAATTATTTTCTGTTACGCCCCCCCTTAGCAAGAAGAAAACTATTCGCGCCCCCCCCTCCCCACCGTGACTATCCTAACTTGTCTTGTAAGTCGTAAAATGTTGCACTGTCGCAAACGTCACAGAAGTAACAATGAGAGCGCCACTGCCCTCTGCTGGGAAGATGCGCAATTACACTTCATTCTAGTACTGCAAAAAAAAAAAGCCTGTTCCCAGGGTCACACGCGCCCCCCCAGGTATAGCACGGCGCCCCCCAAGGGGGGCGCGCCCCACTATTTGAGAAGCACTGCTTTAAGTGTTCAACTATAGTTTGCTACGGTAAAATAATTATTATTTATTACGAGATTGCAAATATTGGTAAATATTTTAGCCAAAATCAAGGAAGGTGACCCACGTGATTTGCTTTCGCAGGCCACGTACAAATGATGTGGCAAGCTAGACACCTGTGAACTACAGCAGTGGTCCCCAACCACCGGGCCGCGGGCCGTTACCGGTCACAGAAAAAAAAAAAAAATTATCGACGATCAATTAATTCAGGTCAAGACACTCGTCCCGGTCACGTGACATGTTTCCCCAGTCGAGCCCGCAAAGCTAATATGTGGCGACAGGCTAACTAACGAGGCAATGAAGCATTCAAAACTGCTTCAACACATGGAGACCAAGCATCCTGCAATAAAAGACAAACCTTAATCACTTCGGGTGTCATTGTCTCCGACTACGTCTAGATGGGACCGGCTCGTTTCTGAGAAACAAACTTTTATTTTTGTCATTTGTACTTGTTTTTATATCATTTTATTTCATCGTATTTATATATGTATTATAAATGTATTGTTTATTTATTTATATAAATGTATTATTTATTCATATAAATGCCGGTCCGTGGAAATATTTCTGACATGTAACCGGTCCGTGGAGCAAAAAAGGTTGGGGACCACTGAACTACAGTATTCCTCACTAAAAAGAGAAGGCGGTGGTGATGTGATATGGTGAGCAGAGAGTAAAGATAGGTTTGGTTTTTAGTGAACTAACAATAACCGTGTGAACCACAATGTTAGAGACCCACTGAGCAGGCAACGAACATCTAATACAACTCTTTGAATGTTTTTGTTTAGTTTGTGTATGTTTGGCTGAGACACATTCACTGCTGAAGCTAAAAGTGCATAGGGGATGTGGCTATCCATTATTTTTCCCTCTTTACTCTGGTGGTGCCATAGTTAAAGTTTGCTTCTAAATAAGAATTTTGTTTGCGATACAAAAAAACAAAACATCATCCAGTGATTGCTCGTAGCTACCTAAAAGAAGTTAGGGCACTGTTAAGGCAAGACATCACTGTATTTCAAATTCTGTAAAAGAAAAAGTAAAACACAGCAGCAGATAGTAAGTAAACATACAGAAAGAAAAGGCCAAACAGGAAAAAAAATCGAGATATTCATGAAAGAGATGTCTGCAACTGTATGTCCCTTTACACCGTGCAGATCTTTGCAAGCTTGGCAGCAAATCAAATGTGTTACCGACATCACTGGATACTTTTTCTCTGTCTCGAGCTTAACACACACACACGCACGAACGCACGCACACACATAGTCGTATTATGTACTATTATTTATATTAGTAGTAGTACTATTACTAATATTATTATAATATTATATACTATTATAATAATGTTATAATATTAGTAATATCAGTAATTATTATTTAAATAAACTAAAGTGTGGACCTTGCCTGCCGTCTGTATGCTTATATACTAAGTGAAAACATGTCTCCAATTAGCACTAGTGAGCAGAGTCAAACCACCCAGTCAATTATTGCCTTCAACACCATTGTGCCACAACGCTTCATCAGCAAACTTGACAAGCTGGGCCTCAGTACCTACCTCTGCAACTGGTTACTGGACTTCCTCTGTCAGAGGCCACAGGTGGTACGTGTTGGCGACAAAATCTCCGCCAGCATCACGCTGAGCACGGGGGCCCCCCAAGGCTGTGTGCTCAGTCCGCTGCTCTTCACCCTCCTGACGCATGACTGCACTGCAACCTACAGCGACAACCGTATAGTGAAGTTTGCTGACGACACGACTCTGGTGGGTCTCATCACCAAGGGAGACGAGACTCAATACAGGCTGGAGGTTGACCTTCTGACCACGAGGTGCAGGGACAACAACCTCCTGCTGAACGTCGACAAGACCAAGGAGATTGTTGTGGACTTCCGGAAGGGTCACACCCAACACCTGCCGCTGACCATCGACGGTGCTGTGGTGGATAGAGTGAGCAGCACCAAGTTCCTGGGGGTGCACATCAGTGAGGATCTCTCCTGGTCCACCAACACTGCATCACTGGCGAAGAAAGCCCAGCGCCGCCTGTACTTCCTGCGGAAACTCAGGCGAGCGAGCGCTCCTCCGGCCGTCATGACTACATTTTACCGCGGCACCATTGAGATCGTCCTCTCCAGCTGTATTGCTGTTTGGGGTGGTGGCTGCACTGACTACAACTTGAAGGCCCTGCAGCGCATAGTGAACACGGCTGGTAAGATTATTGGTGCTTCGCTCCCCTCCTTGAAGGACATTTACACCTCCCATCTCACCCGCAAGGCGACCACGATTGTGAGTGATGTGAGTCACCCCGCTCACTCTTTGTTTGATCTTCTGCCCTCTGGGAAGAGGTACAGGAGCCTGCGCTCCCGCACCACCAGACTCTCCAACAGCTTCATACTCCAGGCTGTTAGGATCCTGAACTCGCACCCCATTTCTGCGTAGCGTCCTGTACTTTGCGCTATGCTTACTGTCTGCTGTACGCGCACTGGCTCAGTTTTGCTCCTCTTATTTATTGGGTTATTTGTTTATTATTTATTCATCACTCATTTTATTTATTTATTATTTATTGTTTGTGCCTTGTTTTTATTTTGTGTCGTCTACTTGTATGTTTATCGTGTACTGTGTCTCGTCACCGTGGGATGGAGGAAACGGAATTTCGGTTTCTTTGTGTGTCTTGACATATGAAGGGATTGATAATAAAGCTGACTTTGACTTTGTTGTCCCCTGGTGAGCTTTTGGACACTCTTGATGCTTTAAAACAGTTCCACATCCATCCAACATTGAACTGCTATACGTTTCTTCAAAGGTCTTCTGTCTTTAACACTATACACGTTACAAAAGCTTGAAAGTCTTCCCTCAGACCTGTCAAACCATAAGGTTTGGTTTTAAAATGCTGAAGCACCTTTCGTATTATGTTCTGAACAGATGCAGCACAAAAAGATGGAAATATGGGATGGCCTCGAGGGTAAACTGTTATTTTGAGGCTTCAGAAAGCTTTAGTGGGTCAGTTTATATAAACCCCAATTCCAATGAAGTGGGGACTTTGCGTAAAACATGAAAACAGAATATAATAATTTACAAATAATTTTCAACTTGTATTCACTTAAATCCAAAGCAAAGACAAGCTCATTAGGCTGTAGGGTCTTTTGTTCACTAACAAGCTCAGAATTCTAGCAATTTATTTTCTTGATAACTTGCATTTTCAATTTTATCAAATTGTTTGGGGAAAATAGATAAATTAACTGGTGACTTAAATAACGACCACAGAAAATGACAAATATTTGTCAGTTTAAAATAATTGTAAATACATCGGTAATATTGTCAAAGAAACCGAACCCTGCATACAACAATACATATTTCATTTTGTTAAATGCCAAAAATTAGGTACGTAGAAGTTGGGTCGTGATTGAAATTCACTATGAACCTACTACATATGTACATTTCCATTTGTGGTTACCTCAATAGAAAATAAATGAAAGGGGGATCAACCCTACACTTTTTTCCTCCCATTCGGACTCACCTCCTCCCTGTCGAATCATTTCCTCCCCAGTCTTTCTCAAGCATAAATCTCCTCTCTGCGATAGTTTTAATGGCTTTTAAATGAGCCTAATGTTTTCTGTTTTAATTAACTTCTTGCGTCAGCTTTAATAATTTTAGGAGGATGAAAAATGATTGAGAAATGACAAACATTAATTTAATTTACTGCTCAATCTGCTCAGCTCTTTTTTACAACCTTAAAGGCCAGTGTGAGTTTAAGGCAGGGCTGGTGAGATTTTACATTATACTTGGAAAGGGGGAAAAGGAGTAGAGAGGCAAAATGGGTGGTACAAACCGTTAAAATAAGTGGGGCTGTCCAGAAAGAGGTAGGACTAGCTTGTGTATAAAATGTAATTTATGCGACAACGCTCGACTTCTTGTTCAGGCTTATCTCCAATTAGGTTCTTGAGGGATGCCTTTGCTTGCCTCTTCCAGGCTGACATCAGCAGATTTACATAGCCATTAAAACAATGCTTGTCACTTCAAGTCGCAGTGATAGCTTTTGATGCTTTTTTTCTCGCCATCAGTCTTCTTCCTGATTGACACTCAAGCTCGATGCCAATGTGCACTTACTAAACATTGTTGACAAATCAATTAAATTTGATTTATGAAAAATATATACAACATTGTTAGGTCCTTGTTAGGGCCTGAGCAGCTCGGACAACTGTGAAGACCATATTGGTTTTGCAGAAACTTTCTTATTGTTATTACATTTTATTATTCATCAAATAAATCACATTTCCAAGCCTAAACTAGCGTGAAAACTCAAACTTGAGCATTTGATATTAGCTCAAACAGGCCTGCAGTTTCTCCACTAAATTAAACATTGGGTCACTGTAACATCTTCCTCCCACCGATAAGAATTGACGAGTGGCTTTCCATCTGGCAATGTTAGTTTTTTACAGCAATTTTCCCCACCGTTTACAGTTAGTCAGCTTATGTGTACATATTATTAATGAAAGCCACTGTTCTTTCTGCACCAAATGTACGCTCGCATCTTGATTTCTCATTGTTTTTTAGAAACATGGAAAGGGGTCTATTGACGCTTTTACAGGCCTACATCACAGTGATGTCACGGTGTTAGCTGCAGGCAAAAGAATGGAAGCCAGCAGTTAACACTGCTACTTTGATATCAAAAGATGTATTGGTTGCCAACACCATAAAAGCAAATACAAAGACTTGACATTATATCACACTCCAGCCTCTGCTCATCATGAAATGTTGAAATTGATAATTTCCTGTTAAAGTGTCATTTCTGTCACGTTCATCTGTTTTCTTTCATAAATCGCCATTATTCACAACATATTCAGAGAGGCATTTCGTAAGCTGAATTGTTCACAGGTCGTTATTTATTACACCTGAACCTCGCTTTTACACGCTTCGATTCCACGCGACTTTCTGTCTAACGCGGTTTGGTCATGGACCCCAATTTTTTTGTCATAAATACATTTTGAAATAGTATTTTAAATGGATGATATAAGGACCGTAGGAAGCTAAATGACTACCGCGTGAACCTAAGCACTAGTAATTTGATAGATTTCCGTGACCAATTTAAAGGCGTTTGATAATAAGAAGTCGGGCTATTTGATCTTTATTTCAGTGTTAGAGATAGTTAGGATTGTTTTTGATTGGGAAAGGGGTGAGTTCGTGAAAGCACCTCATCCACACAGTCACTCACAAGTCAAAGAGTGTGGTCGGACAAAGCAGTAGAATAAGTGGATGCTATATTCTCTCTTCCATCCAATTCACAGCATCAAAATGACTTACTCAATCTGCCTGATATTGTCATCTGCTTATTGCTTCGCTTTTCATAAAATGTCAACAGACTTTGATGTGTGTGAAGCAAACAACCCCCTTCGGCTGCCCAACAAGATGCCTTACAAAAAAAACACTTTCTATACAATGTGTTTTTTGAGGTTGATGCGATTCCGAAATTATGGACCTTAAAGTCTGCGTAAAATCAAGATTTAGGTGTACATTGAAATATGTGAGGCTCATTTTCCACATAAGGTCCACATATCCCAAAACGAAGTGCTTTAAGCAGCCACACTCAGTTGAGACGTCGGCCTCATTGCTGGAAGTCAGGTGCTCTGAATCTTTCCAAGTACAACTTTTCAATTTCGACAAGCCAACCTCCGAGGGTTGTCTCGCCGTTATTTATCAGAAATTGACGCAGACGAGCCAGTGAACGCGGTCGGGGACAAGCAAAAAGCCTCCTCATAGTTTTTTCAGGACATGGATGACTTGCTGTGATGGATGGAACCATAAATTTAGCTTTTTCCCCAGATAATCCTGAGGGAGAATATTTGGCTATCAGTTTGTACCATTAATTTGGAGCTCATTTGGGTTCAGCCTCACAACAGAAATCGTATACTCATTAGAAAGTCAAGAGAATGGCTTAAAAAAATAAAATGAAGGTTTTGGAAGGGCGGAGTCAAAAAATTGACTATCTGATGGAAATGCTGTGGCATAACCTTTTAAATGAAATTCATGCACCAAAATCCGCCACAGTTGCCGAATTAAAGCAATTCTGCAAGGAAGACTGGATGAAAGTATCCCCAGAGATGTGGGAGTTTATCATACAAAATACTTGATTTTGGTGGTGAATATAAAAATGCTGAATGTCAACACTGCTCAGGTTTTCATTTTTTAATGTGCTTTCTACATTTTGAACATGAAAATTTCCTTGCGACACAAAAAATCACTAAAACTGTTGGCGAATGTATGGTGAAAGTTTTTCATACACTTGTGACCTTGGTGAACTCTGACGAGAATCAGAATGCACCCTTGAAAACACTCCCAATTGTTCATGGCTCAGTGGGATAACATTGACATACTCATAACAACACAAGTCTTTAGGCCTCGCATTTTTGGTGAGTGGATACACTTTTCTTTCAATACTGTTAGTATTGCAGTATACCCAAGGACACCTTTACTTGCCTGCATGCTCTAGGAATCAAACCTGTGTATCAATGTGTTGATAGTAGAAGGTTGTGAATATGCCAAGGCCGGCTGCCAAGATTGCTTTGCTTTACCTGAAGTAGTTTTTACGATTTGTGTGTGTGAGCAAGCTTGTGGCTTTTTTGTCCTCGAGGCTGGAGCCATTATGCATCACTGATTAGATGAAAATTCACAGCTGTGGCTGCTTACTATAACTGCTGATGTGTTTAATGACTCATGGCTGAATTTGGATGAGGGTGTACTCAGCTTGGGGAAACTATTGGTGTTGAAATGCAACCAAACACACTGAACATGACTATCTTAGTATAGAATCTAGAGGCAGAGCTATAAACCATGATATTAACACGTAAAAAAATACGTACAGTAGATATGTAATTTGAAAGGTTGAGTGAGCCACTGGGAAGAGACCCTATGTGCCTTTTTGGAGTTCAAGATAAGATTTATTCAGTTCTGACAGACACACAAACCATTGTATCACTCTGGTAGAGCAGGGCAGAGAGGTTCCTCTCAGCCTGCAACTTGCTATTTAATTTTCATTTTGGGAGGGCGGTAGTAACGGTGTAATATTGGTGTAAATCCCTTCGTAAATTACATTTTTAAAAATCATAATAATGAAAAGCCAACTTCTGCTTTACTGAATTCACCTATTGCGGGCATTTTTTTTTTATGTAAGACCACATTAATTGAGTGAACATTGTGTTGTTAATATTTAGTCTGCATAAATGAAAGTCAAGCAGCACAATGAGGCACTGTTTAGCACCTCCACCTCACAGTTCAGAGGGTGCAGGTTCGATTCCACCTCCGGCTCTCCCTGTGTGGAGTTTGCATGTTCTCCCCCTGCCTGCGTGGTTTTTCTCCGGGCACTCCGGTTTCCTCCCACAACCCAAAAACATGAATGGTATGCTGATTGAGCACTCCAAATTTCCCATAGGTGTGAGTGCATGTGCGGATGGTTGTTCGTCTCTGTGTGCCCTGCAATTGGCTAGCAACTGGTTCAGGGCATTCCCTGTCTACTGCTTGATGGCTGCTGGGATAGGCTCCAGAGTCAGAATGCCTTTTATTGTCATTATACATAGTACAATGAGATAAGAGCTCCACAAACTGTGCAATATAAAACTATAAAGTATAAAAAAATATGATAGATGTTAAACTATATATACATATATACAATGTGAACAAAGTTTGCAAAAGTGACAACTGCACAGTTGTAGTGGTTGAAGTATAAATATATTGCATGTAGAGGAATATATTGCCCATAAGTGATCAAGCATAGTGCACGTTTGAGTTGAGATTGGATATGGCTCATGGAAAAAAGCTGTTTTTAAGTATGTTTGTCCTTGTCCTAATGTTCCTGTAGCGCCTCCTCGAGGGCAACAGGTCAAACAGGACAGAGCCAGGGTGAGAGATGTCTTCTGAGATTGCCTTGGCTCTGCTGAGACAGCGGAAGGTGTAAATGTCCATCAGGGAGGAGAGAGGGCAGCCGCTGATCTTCTGTGCTGCCTTGACAACTCTCTGCAGTCTCTCCCTGTCAGCAGCGTTGGAGCTGCCGAACCATACTGTGATGCAGTATGTCAGCAAGCTTTCGATGGATGAGCTGTAGAAGGTCAGCAGCAGATTGCAGTTGAGGTTGTGCTTCCTGAGAACTCTCAGGAAGTGTAGCCGCTGCTGACCCTTCTTGGTGATGGAGGTGATGTTCTCTGACCAGGAGGTGTTGTCAGAGATGAGGACGCCGAGATACTTGAAGGTGTGGACCCTTTCAACGTGCTCGCCGTTGATGTGTAGGGGGGTTATGTCAGTGCTGTGCCTCCTGAAGTCGATCATTTCTCAGTTTTTTTTGGTGTTCAAGGCAAGGTTGTTCTCTGAACACCAGGCTGTCAGCCTCAGGACCTCCTCTCTGTAGGCAGCCTCATCATCCTTGGAGGAGACCGACCACTGTGGTATTGTCAGCGAACTTAACAATAAGGTTGTGGGCCGGTCTGCAGTTGTGGGTGTAGAGGCAGTAGAGGAGGGGGCTCAGCATACAGCCCTGAGGGGAGCCGATGCTCAGTGTGTGAGTGGAGGAGAGGTGGGGGCCAAGTCTCACAGTCTGGGGTCGGTTGGAGAGAAAGTCCTTAATCCAGGCACATGTGAGAGAGGGGAGGCCGAGAATGACCAGTTTTGTGGTGAGTCTGTCCAGAAATATTGTGCTAAATGTGGGACTGTAATCCACAAAGAGCATCCAGATGTACGTAGCTCCGCTGCTGCTCCAGGTGGTTCAGTGCAGAGTGGAGAGCTATGGCGATGGCATCCTCTGTGGATCCGTTCGCCCGGTACGCGAACTGGGTCGAGGTCTGGGGGGAGATTGTCTTTGATGTGCTGAACGTCAAGCACGCCCGCAATCCCCCGTGGGGACAAGCGGTACAGAAAGTGGATGGATGGATGGATGGATGGATGGATGGATGGATGGATGGATGGATGGATGGATGGATGGATGGATGGATGGATGGATGGATGGATGGATGGATCGATGGATGGATCGATGGATCGATGGATGGATCGATGGATGGATGGATGGATCGATGGATGGATCGATGGATCGATGGATCGATGGATGGATGGAAATAAAAGTCAGCATACTCAACCCTGAGCATCATTTTTATGTTTGTTTTTCTGTCGCTAATAAGCAGTGTGTGCACATTTCCTCAGGACACTTGTACCGTATATAAAGATCCATCGAGCCGTTTTCTATAACACTTGTCCTCAATGAGGACTTTGGACAATAGATAGGGTGCACAACCGACTTGTTGTTTTGCACTGCTTTATACATTTGATCAGGTAACATGAAAATCACATAACCACAAGTAGTATTTTTGGTAATCAATTGGAAAGGCAAACCCCAAATCACTTTCATCATCCCCTTAAATTAAAATGATCAAATGTACACATTAAAGACACTAATCATGATACAATCCAGTTCACAGATTTACATTCATATTCATAAACATTTTAAAACACTGTGGTGTTAATGTGGCTCCAGCTGGGATAAATTTGATGAATCATTCTATTTCCATCCAAGTAAACGGATATCTTGAATAAAGCTTTTCAAATGCCGAAAAATATATTTGCTGATATTTGCTGAAAGGCTTGACATGTTTATTAAGTGAGCATGGCATTTATGGACCACTATTTATACCCATATACCCATTTCATTTAATACCCATTCCTAGCATTTCTCCCATCCGTCCATTTTCTATATCACTTGTGTTATTAGGGTCACACGTGAGAGGCTCCATAAGAGGCAGGATTTATGTGAGTGGTTGCCAGCCAATCACAAACCTGCAATCTTTCATCAGTCAAAAATTGAACTAAATCTTGAGCCACTTGAACCTTTTCAAAATCTCCCATTTGTGATACTTTTGGAAGCGTTTATGGTTTTTCTAGAAACAGAAACACAACCACAAAAAAATTGTTACGGTGCCGATTATGTGGAGGACCCACCTGCAAATACGAGAGATGAGTGGCAGATTACAGATGAGTGGCCGATTATAAGGAGACGCGGTTGTTGTAACGTGCAGTTATTGTGATCAGTGGTAAACTGAACAATTTAATTTCTCGGTGCCCTACTTCTCACAGGTGCTAAGAATTATCATCACTTTTCTCCCCTTTCAGCAAAGGACCAAAGCACTAGCATACCAGTTAATACTTGAAATCACTATTTTTTTTTTAATTTTCCATGTTGGCATTGTGAAAGCAGGTGCGAAAATCCAAGGAAATCTTTCAAACAAATCTATATTTAATACGACGTGCCTTTCAACCAGTTAATGTTTGTTAGATGCCCGTTTTCTATGTTATATTTTCCAATTCATCTGTAGCCTTAAAAACTGACTCATTATGTAACACCTTCACACGGGCTATTTCAGTGACAATACCGCACCCCTTCCTCTGCCCAAATTAAACTAGTTCTGGACTGCCCAAATTAAACCAGTTCTGGACTGTGGCTTACAAACGGTAAGTGCATGTCCTGGTGTGTACTCAAGGGTTTGCACTTTCTATGTGTGCAAACAAGACAAAATCTTCCCCTGGGCCGTAGGACAGTTACTTAAGACTGTCAAAGGCAGACAGGTGATGAGAAGATGGAAAGGCCAGAAAATGGGGCGAAAGACCAAAAGTGTGCCGATGTCTCTTGGACCATCTGCCTGTCTGTCTATCTATTTCAGGTTGGTGAGTTGCTGGCGGGTAATTAAATGTATTTTTGGCTGCTAACTTTCTCTGGCTTTTTTATCAGGCATGGGAAACCACAGAAGTAGAAAGAAACCAGGTGGGTCAGTGCCAGCAGGAGTGTGTGTGTGTGTGTGCATGTGTGTGTGTGTGCGTGCATGCGTGTGTGTGCGTGTGCACGTGTGAGTGTGCATGCATGTGTGTGTGTGCATGTGTATGTGTATGCATGCGTGTGTGTATGCATTCGTGCACATGTGAATCGGTCTGCAGGTATGTGGGTGAGAGAGGAGACAGCTGTAATTTTCAGACACCTATTTGGGGTTAGAGGTGGAATTGAACATAGTCTATAAGAAAAGACTTTGACGGCTTCCTTAAATACACTCGGTAACAGGGTAGGAACAATATTGTTGATCGATTTCTATTTATAGTGTATCAACCTTGCTTACTTTACATTATCAATGTACCAAAATCAAACTTAGACATTTGGCACTTGTTTCTTGTATCCTTGCACCCTTGTACGCTGCTGTGACAAGAAAATTTCCCCACTGTGGGAAAAATAAAGTTCAATCAATAAATCAATCAATCATCTGAAAAATCAGTGTGAATATTTAACCACGTCACTTTTTTTACTGTCTTTTTTTTAATTGGGCCTATTTGAAACTACTTCACAGCAATGTCGGGTCAGTAAAGGCGGCATGAAATAAGAATTCATGCAAGAACTCTGACTCACTGCCATTGACTGAAGTGTGTTTTCAAATGAAAGTCAATGAAAGTATTGTTTTTATTTGAAGAGCACTGTTCATACATAGATGTAACAGAAGTGCTTCAAAGCATTCAAGACCCCACCAAGGCATTTACTGAAATGAACACACAAACCGAATGATAACAATAACCCTCATCAATAAACAAACACTGGAGGGACTACAGTAAACACAATGTTTTTTGAAATATTGGTCAAAATGTTGTATTCTATTACCTCATTTGACTTTAGTGGTTGCATTGTATTGTAGAAGAAATTATTCAGTGCAAACTAATTCCTTTTATTGCATCGCATTTTTCAATCAGTAAAACAGTTTTAGAGATGGTTGTTCTCCCGTAGAAGGAACTGTGATTAATATCTTTCCTGGACAATACTCAATGTGACACTCACCTCCTTGTATATGCGAATGTGTAAAAAGCTTCTTTGTCTCAACTAGACCTTAAATATCGCTTATTAATATTTAAAGCATCTGTGAAAAGAATATCAGTCTCTGCCAGGGATGACAACTTTGTACAAGCAAGCCCTGCCCTAAAATGACAATGTGTCTCTTGGAGCATCCCTTTCTTTGTATAGTAAATACGGTATCATGTAAAGTGGTTCATATTCCAAAGACAAGATTGTTTTCTTATGAATCGCTTGCCTTGGCTCATTGTCTTGCACTGCAACATGTTGAAACTAGCAAGAGCTATGCCCAGCATACGTTTTTCTTGCCCATTAGTGCCCTGTTGTCATGGCTTTGAATTGTTTCTGGGTGGCATATAAGCACAGATGGATTCTCTGTGGGGCTCTGCTGGTGATTCATATTAATGGCCCTGACCCCAATTCCTCCTTTCATTGTTCTTCTTCCAATCTCCCCCACCTCCCTCCCCTGTACCTCCCACTGTTCACGATCTCTCATGCCTTCCGAACACCCAGGAGACAGATGGACCACCACTCAAATTCACACCATTAAGCTTTTCAAGGCTGCTAAAGTAGTGTGTATGAAGAGATGGAGTGAGTCAGTTGGGGAATCAGGACTGATTTTGTCTTCTGTGTGTTGTTGTGTGTTTGGCTGCACATGAGGGCATTGGCGTGAGGCTGTCAGGCATCAGAACTTGGGGACTAAATGGGGGACTTAGTGCTCGCCACGACTGACTGGTCGAATCTATGATGTTACCTTGAGCTCCTCTGGCTCCACTCAAACGCTCCTGCTCTTCCAGTAATGAAGAGTGAGTGCTGCTCCACCACAACGCCAATGCCTTCATGCTGTGCACAGAATTTGGTGAATACATTCTGAACCTGTTAGGATCACAACAAATTAACATGCTGTTGTGAAAGCGCTGTTGTAATCGTAAACATACGTTACGTTCATCCATTATCCAAACCGCTTATCCTCGCGTGTGCTGGAGCCTATCCGAGCTGACTTTGGACAGTAGGCGGGGAGCACGCTGAACTGGTTGCCAGCCAATCACAAGGCACACATAGACAAACAACCATTCACACTCACAACCACAGCTACGGACAATTTGAAGAGGTCTAATACAGTGCAGCGGCGATAATTTAGGAGTGGTTGTGTCCTCCCTACATAAGGCTCAAGTTTCAGGGATGATGATAATTGGTGCATGGTTTGATGTCCTTCATCTGGACTGCGAAGAAGAAGTTGTCTGAATTGGTGCATTGTTTGATGTCCTTTAGCTGGACTGCCAACAAAGAAGTTGTCTTGTCCTCCCCATGAGATTGAAGGCTAGGCCTCCTTCTCCTCTGCCGTGGGGGTTTCCCACCGCAGCTCCAGCTGAGGTCACATAGCCTCTCCAGACCTTCTCATTAAATGAAAATAATTAGTGGTTATCACAAACAGTACAACACTTAACTTATGGTTAGCATAAATCTAAATCCCTTAAATGTACTAAATTCCTACACTGTTAATATAATTAGTATTTCAAACACACTGTAACTCTGCCGTTACCTTTCCCGTTAGGTTACGGATTTTAACTATTGATCTGACTCCAAATTATTATCAACACTTAACACATGAATTGCTATGTTCTAATCCACACACTGGTGCACCTAACAATTTTGCGAGTTCGTTCTGTCAAAGAGAAGACCAGTAGATCAATCAGACCGAATTTACCAATTATTTATTCCTGACAAAGCAAACTAATACAGGCCTGGGTTCCGGGTCCCTCACACTAAAACTTGTGTGTTCTTGTGACCATCAAGGAACAACACATTCTTCCGGGTTGCCCAGTCATAAAGAAACACAATATGAATATTCAAACATGCAAAACATTGTGAGACGATTGGTCGATGGCCGTTTCCTCCCCACTGGGTGCTTATCGGCGAAAGCAGACGTCCTGGTAGTTCGGTTTGACTAGCGCGCCCGACCACAACGACGAGGTGTGATTCTCACTCCTCCAATCTGTAGATATTTTTGACGGCTTGTACGTGTCTTGGTCTTGCCTGACCGATGCTTGCACCCTGTGTAAATAACACTTAGGAGAAAACATCTGGGTGCAATTGTTTGCACACTTCCTCACTTTCCGGTTCATCAACTGCTTTGCATGAGCACAGCCACTACTGAAGATTAACTTGATGTGATTATATATATATATGTCTAACTTAGCCTTTAAGAAAATATGTTTGCAAGCTGCCAAAAAGCACATTTTCCTTTAAGACTAATAGAACAAGTAAGTAATGACAATCCATCCATCTATTTTCTGTACCGCTTAGTCCCCACGGGGGTCGCGGGCGTGCTGGAGCCTATCCCCGCCGTCATCAGGCGGGGGACACCCTGAACTGGTTGCCAGCTAATCGCAGGGCACACAGAGACAAACAACCGTACACACTCGAACCGTACGCACTCACACCTAGGGACAATTTGGAGTGCTCAATTGGCCTACCAAGCATGTTTTTGTGGATGTGAAAGGCAAGAACATGTTTGATTGTACATGACTATACACCATTGTTCTATTTGTTAAGTGTTTGGGTCTGATGTGTTGTAAAACTTGTATGGCTCAGGTTCAGCCAGATGATGATTAGGATTTATGTTTGCCTTTCATTTGTGACGTGGATGGCATGTTTGCAGCAGCGCTCCACTCGCACTTCCAGAACACTGATATGCATGATGACAAAATGCATTCAGTGGCTTCATAATTTAGTTCTCCTCTAGGGGTGAATAAAATTACACAGTTTCCTTTTTTGTGGAGCTACATGTAGGTTTGGTCTGATGTTTTCCAAGGTGAAGTCTGATGCAAGGCTCTTCACTGTCATATAGGACACACCTGAGGAAGCAAACATGGCTTCCCTTATTCTGTCTTCCAATGGGCACCAAATTGCCCAGGGCTACAAATAAGTTACTGTGCTGGGCATAAAATGCTGTTGCATGGCTCATATTGGTACTACTAATTTCTTGTCACACTTATTAGTGAGCCTTGCGTCCTCACTGGAGACTTCTTGTGTGGATGCTCCAACACAGGTTCTCTCCTGGAACTCTCAGTTTAGATAGCATTGCAATTATGTCATGTTTTTCTAGTGCTTTATTGATATTTTGGTCCAGTTTCGAGGCAAAGTGCTTCTTTTATATATTATATTTGAATGAAAATGAGATAAAGATCGTTGGGTCCCCTAGCCCAAACTTCAATAAAACCAAACTTATTTCCTAGTTCTGTCATAGTGTTCTGTGAATTGAGACAACGCCTTGTGTACTTCTTTTTTGAAAAGAGGAGAAAACTTATTTAATTACAGTGCAAGTACTTAATGCTCCGTTGGCTGTTTTATCCGACCATAGTGATGAAGGACAGGAGCCCAGTTTTCCACTCAGTTCTTTTCTCTGACCTTAACCCTTTGTCACAAGTTTTGGAGAGTAACAAGACAAAAAATAGGATCCCAGACTCACGTATGTGAAATTAGTTTTCTGCACATGGGGATTGGTGTCACCTTCCATGACAGCTAGAGGATATGAGAGGGTCTCAAGGTCAAGCTACAACTTCGTGAAGGCGAGGTAGATCACAAACCTTTTAAAGACACCCCATGTGACTATTGCTTTTGGAAGACACCTCCTGGGTAGAACCAAGCAGAAGGACGACAACCTCCATCTGTTTTCACACTGTGTTGACTCTCAGGGAGCTACTTACTGTAAGTGTTTCGCCTCTACACCAATTACAGCAGATGATTGACTAAATTTTTATTGTCTTGCTGAAGAATGAGCTTACTTTTTACCTTCATCAGTGAAATCTTTAAACTCCAGTGCTTTAAATGTTGACTCATTCCCAATCATAAAGGCTGTATATACCAACTGGCACTGTTAAAAATGTTTTTCTAAAAGATGATACATTTATGATTACGATGATTACCGTAATTTTCGGACTATAAGTCGCTCCGGAGTATAAATCGCATCAGCCATAAAATGCCCCAAAAAGTGAAAAAAAACATATATAAGTCGCTCCGGAGTATAAGTCGCATTTTGGGGGGCAATTTATTCGACAAAATCCAACACCAAGAACAGTCATGAACGAGCAACAACAGGCTAAACGTTAGGTATGCTAACGTGACATAAACACAGACTAAGAGCTGAGAACGGCCCTGACGTAAGATTCAGAGTTATTCAAAAAACTATTACATAAATAACACGTTAATAAAACCATCTGTGTCACTCCAATTCATTAAATCCATCAATCGTCCTTTGTCAACAATGCGTGCGTGCCGCTGACGGCTCTTGCACTTCAAAATATTCCACTGGCCCATATAACGATATATAAATTATATATCAAATAACTATTATATAAGCAATAATGTTATCAAACCATCTGTGCACTCTAAATTATTAAATTCATCGATCAAATTCCTCGTCCTTTGTCAACAACGCCCCGCGTGCGCCCAGACGTCAGCCTCGTCGTTATTCCACAGATCTACTATATAACTATATTGTAGCGTTAACAAAGTTCAAGAAAAGACGTGGGTTTGGTAAACGCTCCATAGAATAGGAGCGTGCGTAAAAGCCATGACCGAGCCTCGTCCACCGTCCCCGGAAAGCCACCCGGCCGAGCGCCGGCCCTCGACTTCCATCCACGGAGGTGAAAGAAAGCTTGGTAGAGTAGGACCGGGCGTGCGTAAAAGCATTGTCCGAGCCCCATCCACCGTCCCTGGACAGCCACCCGGCCGAGCGCCGGCCCCCGACTTGAATCCACGGAAGTGAAAGACAGCTCCGTCGAGTCAATCTTTGTCCTTTATGACGCGACGTTGCGCTGCTGACGCGATGTCGCGCTGCTCACGCGACATTGCGCTGCTGACGTCACTTGAAATTCAAATTACAGTAATCCCTTGCTACATTGCGGTTCGTTTATCGCGGTTTCACTTTTCTTTTTTTTGAAAATTTTTGAAAAAAAACACATATAAGTCGCTCCTTATTATAAGTCGCCCCCCCCCCCCACCCAAACTATGAAAAAAAACGCGAGTTATAGTCCGAAAATTACGGTAACTCTACTTTCACCATACTCAGGTTATTTGTTAAAGCAGTGATTTTATTTAGTTTACCCCAGTTGTTTTGACACTAACTAAGCTTCAAATGTTAAAATAATGTTTATATTGTAACAGTTTGACCAATTATTGATAATTTGTTCCACCTCTCTTTTTTGGAATTTTAACTGGGTATGCAATGAGTATGTACTTCATGCTGGCTGATTTATCTTTTTCCACAATTTGTTTGGACACAAAAGTATCTTTTTCCAGGGAATTAACACTTGACTATTGAAATGAAGGAATTCATTTATACATAGATTTTTAAGCCCACAATACAACAAGTGCACACAGCCCCAAAATACACACACAGTCACCCTTAATTTTATTGAACAAGAATGCAATTACTTAACCCAGCTCTGGGTTCCATAACCTCTTTGCTCCCGCCACCTTCAAAATCTGCTGACAGCCTATATCCAAGCTACACGCGCACGCGCAAACAGACACACACACGCATGCACACACACACACACACACATGCACACACACACAAATCCCCATAAGGGTCTGATTAAACCCAAACCAGAATGCCCATTTTTCAATTCATGGGACAATGAATATCAATGAGAGCCCTGTAGGGTGTGCCTGTGTGTGGATTTTTTTTCAACCAAAAAGTTTAATTTTGTGCCTATATTTGGCACTGTAGATCTATTCATTTATGTGCCCTTCATTTTTTAATCTGTTCTGTCCATATGACGCCATGACATCTGGATTTTTATTGTTCACAGTCCATAGATCATTTATTAAGCCAAGTAACGAGGAGGTCATGCATAATTTCATATGCTCTAGAGCTTCCTGGGTACATTTTCTTACTTCACTAAAATCTATGATAGTTTCCTTTTGAGAGACTATAACTCTCCCTCAGTATCAGGTACCGGGTCAAAGATGCTAAATGAGCCATTTATCTATTTCTGCTAGAGGAATAATGCATTGAGTTATTCCAAAGCTCTTATTGAGGCTTTTTGATTTCCCTATTCAAGAACTCCATCCATCCATTTTCTGTGCCACTTTGTCCCCACGAGGGAATAAGAAAGAAAGAAAGAAAGAAAGAAAGAAAGAAAGAAAGAAAGAAAGAAAGAAAGAAAGAAAGAAAGAAAGAAAGAAAGAAAGAAAGAAAGAAAGAAAGAAAGAAAGAAAGAAAGAAAGAAAGAAAGAAAGAAAGAAAGAAAGAAAGAAAGAAAGAAAGAAAAATATTAGCATGTCCGTCTCACAGTCAGGAGGGTGCGGGTTCGATTCCACCTCCGGCCCTGCCTGTGTGGAGTTTGCATGTTCTCCCCGTGTCCGTGTGGGTTTTCTCCGGGCGCTGTGGTTTCCTCCCACATCCCAAAAACATGCTTGGTAGGCCGATTGAGCACCCCAAATTGTCCCTAGGTGTGAGTGCGAGTGCAGATGATTTAATGGATGGATGGATGGATGGATGGATGGATGGATGGATGGATGGATGGATGGATGGATGGATGGATGGATGGATGGATGGATGGATGGATGGATGGATGGATGGATGGATGGACGGACGGACGGATTTAAGTAAATAAACAGCAAACATGATAAACATGTCAAACATAAACTCAAGATCGTGTCCGTGAACGCACCCCTGTCCGTCATGTTGAGTTAGTATCACGGCATGGGGGAGAAATGTCCCCCTAAGCCTTTTCGGGGCACAAGATGGTGTCAACAGCCTGTCACTGAAGCTACTCCTCCGCTCGGAGATGGTGCTGTGCAGTGGGTGGATGGAGTTGTTGATGGACAGCAGCCTGACCAACACCTGTTGTTTTGCCACAGACGTCAGATCAGGCACCTCTGTGCCCACAACCCACCTTCCTCACTAGTTTGTCCAGGCGGGAAGCATCCATCTTCTTGATCCTGAACCCCCCCCCCACCCCAAAACACCACTGCAAAGAAGAGAGCACTGAGCACAACTGACTGGTAAAACATCCACAGCATCACATTGCAGACATTGAAGGATGCCAATCGCCTGAGGAAGCCGGCAATGGCCTTTTTTGCGCAGTGTCCACATGAGTAGACCAGTCGAGTTTGTCGTCCAGTAACACGATATTTACAGGTCTGCACCACCTCCACACAGACCCCATTGATGGTCACAGACTCTGGCCTGGGCCTCCCCAAGTCCACTACCATTTCTCTGGTCTTGGTAGTGTAAAGGTGCAGGTGACTGGAGTCACACCAACTGGCGAAGTGCCTCCTGTACTCCTCATCCCATCCATTTCTGATACAACCAACAATCGGAGTGTCTTCCACAAACCTTTGCACATGGCAGGACTCAGAGTTGTTTTGGAAGTCAGCAGTGTACAGAGTGAACAGGAAGGGAGAGAGCACCGTGCCCTGCGGTCCTCCTATGCTACTCCTCACAGTGCCTGACCTACAGCCCCTCATGCGCACATACTGAGGACTGCCCATCAGGTAGTCCATGATCCATGCCCTCAGGTGTGGGCTCACGCCCATCTCCAACGTTTTGTCTTATAGAAGCATAGGCTGAATAGGCTGAATGCTGTTAAAGGCACGAAAGAAATCCAGGAAAATAATCCTCACAGTACCTTTGCCCTTGTCAAGGTGAAAGAGAGAGAGATGCAACATGTAAACAACAGCATCCTCCACTCATACCCTCTCCTGATACGCAAACTGTAGAGGTTCGAGAGCATGTCATACCTGAGGCCTGCGGTGGTGAAGCAGCAAAAATTTTCATCACATGCGAAGTCATTGCGACTGGCCTGAAGTTGTTTAGCTCTGCAGGTTGTGGTTTCTTTGGGACAGGGATGATACATGACGTCTTCCACAGCTGAGGCAGCACACCCTTGTCAAAATTCAGATTGAAGATGCGCCGTAGTGGGTCACCCAGCCTAGACCCTACGCTTTCAACACATGGGGAGATACCCTGTCTAGACCCGCTGCCTTGCTGGGGCAGAATCTCCTCAGATGTGCACTCATTTGGGCGGCTGTCACCCTTGGTGGAAGGGTATCGTCCGCGTGTCTGCAGCTGAGTCACGGATCAGAGGGAGATTGGGGAGCAGTAGGGGCTGACGGGAGTGAGGGGGATGGTGAGTGGGAGTGGTCAAATCTGTTAAAGAAGTTCTCAACATTCTCAATGTGTTTGGTCCCAGCAATACATTCCAGTCGGTAGTCCCAAAGCAATCTTTCAGAAACTGCTCAGCCTCAGGTGACCATTTCCTGAACAAGCGAGTGGTCTTTAGTAGTCTCCTCACTTTGGTCTTGTAATGAGGCCAAAGCAGGACCATGTTGTGATCTCCCTTCCCCAGTGCAAGTAGCACTGTATTCATCCTCAATGTTCGTATCAAGAGTCTTATTTCTCCTGGTGTAACAGTCCGCATACTGCGTGAAGGCAGGTAGGGTCCAATGTCACGTGGTTAAAGTCCCTGGAGATCAGCAGCAGCACCTCAGGGTGCTGTGTTTGCACGTGGAGGAACATAAACAAGAACAGCAATGGCTTATCCAAACTCCCTGGGCAGATAATAAGTATGCAGGCTCACCAACAAAAGTTCAATGTCTCAACAGTAGATAGAAGTCTTGATGTACATATTTGATGTATCTTTGCAGTTGACCCTTTTACTGTTTATAATTGTGCTATTTTTTTTGTACTGAATTAATGCTAAACCTCTCTGCAATACATCATGAACCATTCATAATTTAAGATAAAATATATACACAGACGCACACACAACACACACACATAATGGAAGGTGGTCAGCCAAGACAGTATGAAATGATGAAGATAGACTGCTAAAACATATTTACTGTATACATTTTCAAGAAGTACATGTATGTCAGTGCAAGCCCTTCCTGCACACTATTGGTAAAGATTAGAACAGATCCCTGTCATAAAATATCCAGTATCTTATCAGTATTCAGTAAATCATCAGTAAAAGGTAGAGTTACAGGCAACTACAGGTGGTAAGATGAAAGTTTCAATCCACGTTTTCAGCCCTGCTTGCAAAAACAGCTTGAGTAAGCACAATTTCTGATTCTGATAATGGACAACCTGGCCATTACTGAATTATCTGAATCACACCACTCTCAAAGTGAGTGAATTAGTCAATGTCCAAAAATGGCTGTGTTTCCCGCTCACTCTCCACTTAATGAGTGTGATGTATGAGTGTGTGTTTTTGTGTATGTGTGGTGCCTGCAATGGCTTTTTCACCCCCACACTTGCCTTGAAAACTCATTCCACTTTACATTTGCCATATCAAATTCATAATTGCTTGTTGGCCGTATAACCTTCGAGATAATGAAATGCTTTCATGGTAATCAATAAAGGAAATAGAGCAGGTCCATTTAAATGTTGTGGCAATAGGAGAAACCCATCAGGCTGAACTGTTTTGCTCAGTTTGGCGGTGAGTTACCACATCCGGGAGTGTCGAGCATGTATAAGAGGAGCGGAGTAGATTCCATTTCAGAATCTTCAATTGGGTTCTGCTATGTTTATCTTGAGTGATGACAAAAAGAAGGGGAGGGATGGATGGCTGTCTGCGGTTTTTGGACCTATCCTGGCCGTTGAGTGCCCCTTGCCCAATCTCTCAAACCCCCTCACAGTAGATTGTGCTTACTTTCATTTAGTCCGACCTATTTGTCTTCCTTCTAAAGCACAATTTACTGCAAAGATGTAATTCCATAAAAGCATTCAATCAATACACCTAACGTGTAGTCTCATCTATCATTTCTGATAACAAAAAGCAAATATGGGAAATTGTCTCCAAGAGTGTATATGTAAGTGCACATATGTTTGAGTGGGTCTACGCTAGGACGCATTGCATCCAACAGACTCAGGGAGTGCAGGCCAAAGGAGCTGGTTAAGTCACCAATGTGAGGCAAATAGATGCACAACACTGGGAGATGAAATGGATGCTGCAGCACTAACTGGTTTCTCACTCTTTTTCAAAGCAGTAATCAACCCATGACGTGTATAATGTCAACAGAGAGGAAATATTAATTTCTTTGCTCCTAAAAACCTTAACATTTTCCGGGAAGATATAAATATATAAATATCCACACAGACACTTGCAGCTACCCACAGGGACCTCATTAATCTCCTGTAACAGGACTCTATCCTCCAGCTCAAATATTCCCGTAAAATCCTGATGCTTATCTGCATTCAGTCCTGCCCTTGAAATGGGAGCTATTCCATCGCAGGCTAATTCCACAACCATTAACTGGTTGAAACCATTTTCATGCCTATATATACACAGTAATGTATATATGTATAATGTACTTTATATTGCTTTATATGTTCAGCACATTCAAACACAGATGTTCTCTTCATTCTCTCTCTTTCCTGTTTCTCATTAATACACCCCCAAAGTTGCATCCTCGCCATCCCTGCATTTATTTTCCATATAAAATGAGCATAGATTGACTTTTCGCTTGTAGCAAGGTTGAGGTAATAGCTTATTAGCAGCCAATAAACATCAGTCATTTCGATTTACGCCAACACTTCAATTTTGTTCATACTGTACAAGACATGGATATGGCTAGAAATCAGTGGTGCATTTTACGCAGGGCACCTTCCTGTGAAAATGTTTGATTTACTGTTTCTGATGAGGGAGGCAAAAGCCGTATAAAGTGTACCACATTTGTGTATGAAGCGGACCCAAGCAGAGGCTGGCAGGAATTCAAGGGAATCTCACAAACACATTCATTACAGCAAACAAATTGTACAGATAACAGGGATTAAAAAAATCAGAATGTAAACATTTAATATAGAATGAAATAAACAAAGGATACCGACTCACCACCACAGATGACAGAACAATGGAAAATGTTCAGATGAAGAGGGCCTGGGACCACAGTCTGATAAATAGAGTGACTTGCTCTAAACCTTTACTAACCTTTACTTTACTACTTCACTTGTTAAACTCGCACTAGAACACATCTTGCTTACATATCTCCGGGACGCCATCATATTGGCTAAGACATCGACATTACTAATTAGGTTTGATTACACAACACAGGAAAATAAACCAAAAAGAAACCACAAAATGATCTGTGACCAATAACCAAATGATAAAACACAGATCATGACAAAAGGGGTGTTTTGTATAATCTTACCTGAACCAAAGTATCTATAAATCAACAGCCCTATTTACACTTTGTGAGCAGTCAGTGAATATCCCTACTGTTTCAATTTTGTCTCAGTGCAATTGATTACTACTAGAAAGACAGACCCTCCAGGTAGAAAACACTTGAAGTCAATCCCCTTCAAAGAAGCAATGATGATCAGAGGTTCTCGTCACACCTTTGCCCATCCAGAACTGACAACAGGACAGCTGCAGCCTCACTGATGAAGGGATGAAATACTCCTCCCCGCTGTGTTTGCGCATCTTCCCATTTATCCGTTTTCTATTCCTTTCTGCGCACACAGCCACTGAACAGGTGGCAGTCAGTGAGTGTAACAAAGTTTTAATGCAATCAAGAATTCATTTCCCAAATAGCCACACAACAAATCACAAGCCTGAAACTCAGTCAATGCAAACATAGACAGCTCTTTATATGGCAAGAAACTACAGACAAATTACAGCAAGATGACACAAATTAAGTAATGAGGCACAACTAAATGAAATTATTAATCGATTGAGTGGTGTCGGTGATAAGAGGCTTTCAAACTGACATTCTTTCAAAAGAATATTTGACGTGACTGTGAAGCTGAAAATCTGAAGCAAAAAATCACCTCCTATTATCATTTAAACGTCCTATTATCATTTAAACGCTCATTTAAACGTAATAGCATTGGTCAAAGGCACCACTGGAGGCCATTATTACCCAAAGCATGTCAGAGAAAAGTATTGTAAATTACATATATGCCTCATGAAACCCTTTTTTGATGTATGTACCCCCCATGGACAAAAATGGCTGTTTGTCATATTCCATAAATGTAATAATAACCGGAAAGGTGTGTTTTGACTAGTGATGAGAAGTATTCTTGCTTTGAAAATTGTTGGCTTTAACTTTGATGATGAATGTGCTGAGGACAGTTAGTTTGTGCTTGCAAGGTGAGTTTCTTGTCCTTTTTCTTTCATCCACATTGGCAAATTTGCCATAAGGAGCCAGGGATAAGAATTTCTACATCACAAGTTTGCAATACTCTACTCGCATATTGTCATAATAAGAACTTTCCCTTTCAGGGAACAACTTGTACCCATCTGTGAAAAAGCAAAATGCACTTGTGGATGTCATCAAATGAGGGGAAGTTGAATTTACGTATTACTTGCCTAGAATCACATTATATGTTCATTATTGCCAAACTGCTGTTATGAAATTGCACACATGTAACTTGGCAGTGAAAAATTCCTTGAAGTCTGATTTCACATTGATTGTTAAAGGTTATGACATTGTAAAATTCTTTTTTATTATCAATTTTGCATTTGAAATCTTTTATCCTTTTATGGATTTGGTCACTCAGATGATACGGAATGAATCAGGCTCACAAAGATTCCTGATCATGCGTGATAATAAAAAAAGGTTTTGCAGCTGTTTCTTCTGCTCAATAAATCTCCACAATTACTCCTGATCCTGAACAATGCTGTGATCTTTGCTTACCTATTTTAAGAGTCACTGAATAAACAAGCGCTCCTTGTTATTGTATGCGTGCATGTCACTTTGTGTGTATGAGTGCGCCTCTCTCACGTTCCAGATGCGGCAAGATACAAAAGGGTGCAAGTTCGACATTCGCAAATTGAATTCTGCCAAACGTGACAGTGATGAAGTGTTGTTCCTACCAGCCGTGATTGTCTTTATCTTCACTCTTGTGCAGGAGCATTACGGCGGGCCTGCCATCTCCATGGGCATCAGCCTCTCAGCCAACTTTTTCTAGAAATGACAGCATTGGAAAATCAAATTATATCATACATGTTTTATCAGCTTGAAGTGTTGGTGAAAGCATTATGTTTGTGTGTCTACATCGTTCTCACAGCATGCTTTCCACTTTTCGCCTTCTCCCTGTAAGTACAGGTTTCCTTAACCCTCAGGCTATCTTTTAATAATAGGATGCAGTTCAGGGAATTGATCCAGGTTCATGGGTAAAAGCTTTTACGATTATGTCAGTTATAAAACAAAGTTTGGCTTTCCTGTATTTCTCTCCAGGCATGTGGAGAATATCAATGATGCACTGTGACTCTGCGCAGCTTGTAGAATTGAAAAGAAGAAAAACAGGAGGGTAGAGGAGAGCAAATATAGAGCACAAGGAAGAGGTTAAAGATGCTAGGATTCAGGCTCAAATTTCTCTGCAGAGAAACCTTTCTCAAACAAGGGAACATCAGGGAAAGTGTCACTTAAGATGAAGTAAATTCAATGAAAAGAATCCTAGAAAGTATGTCGTGGAGAGGTGGGCGACCAATACATCTGACAAACACTATGTAGAAAAACAACGCATGGTCCCCTCCAGGCATTCTGAAATTCAGAGGTGGGCAAATTTTGCTGGTCTGGCCTCCATGCTTCGTTCGCAATGTGGGCACTCTTCCGCGCTCGCCCGTCTGTCCTTATTCATAATAGTCCCGCCGTCTGCGTCAACCCTGTATCGAAAAGGGCTTCCGTCACCGCTTTGTGTATCGTCAGTCCGAAAAAGAATGAAAAAAAATTCATTGTCCAACTAGCGAGAAACCCAATTTCATCAAACTGGTGGAGTGCGTGTATCAGAGTAGCGACACCATTAGTTACAAAGACTCACATTCACTTGTTTTTAGTTGCAACCTTAAAACGCCAAAAGGTTTTATGTCTAAAACGGCTTACTTTAACCAGGATACACCTCTGCATTGTACAAGGGTAGAATTTATATTTTTTTTGCATAATGAAAATTATTTTATACTCACATATGAATAAATGTTTTGCATGACGTGTATCTGGTTGAATGCATGCGACGATTATATCAGTCAGAAAGAACGACGCAGGAGAAAGTTCACCTAGTTATTTTTGTGGTGATTTTTGTTTTTACTACAAGCTTACTCCTTTCTTTTATGGATATGTGCAGCCAGCAAGGTATTAATCTCTGTTGATTGTACATTTATGATAATTATTACGGAGTTAAGCTTATTTTTACATTTCTTATTGTATTGAATTTACAACAGTTCAACTGTGGAATTAATGACATCTGTAAAGCCAGCCATTAAATTTATCAGTGACAAAAGAGCTACGGTGTGGTGTGATATATCCCGGGAAGGAGTGATTCCTATCTATGGAAGCCAGCCATGTTAGTGTGCCAAAACAGTCCGTGGGACAGACTGAGAGTTCAGTCCGCACTTGATTTGATTAGAGGGATGGATGAAAGCGCACCGTCAGTCCTGAGTCCGTCCTTGGGTGAAGGCAATTTGCCACCACCTTTTAATGGGGGTCTTTATTGTTTGTCCCTGTTTTTTTCTTATATTGCCTTCAACACTTTGTCCCAAGCATCCATAATCACATTTTCACCCTTAATCAGCATATTCGTGAGGCTGTAAAACACCAAGAAATTTTGTTCAACTCGTCCCATTGGTTCAGCAATGCTTGACAGTTGTTGGGCGGATAGCACCGACATATGGAATTCATACATTACTGGATACAGGAGTGATTTCTCGCTCTCTGTGCCACTAACTACCGATTTCTTTTTCTGAAAAGCTTAAGAGCTGTCAGAATGTAAGTAATGTAAGAATGAACTTGTCCTGACCTCTCAGCTGGCAGTAGGGATTGAGTTAGGAAGCCTTTATTAGGACACCAGATGACAACAAAGGAATGAGAAATAGATTGTGTGACAGTAGTTGATGTTTAAGGAGCCCTATCACATTGAATCAACACTTATGAGCTTTTAGCCATGTTAAAATGCTAATTCCTCACCGAAACACCGCCAAAGTCGTGTTTTCCGCAGTTCACTCATTCTCATTGCTCATTCTTCCTCTCAAAGCACCAGTCCCTCCCGATCCAAGAAAACAACCAGATCCGGATGGATGGATGTATGAATGGATGGATGGATGGATGGATGGATGGATGGATGGATGGATGGATGGATGGATGGATGGATGGATGGATGGATGGATGGACGGGAGTCGTGTAAAATGAGATGGTGACTCATTTTACCATCTGTGCGTGATTTGTGAATTAGATGCAACGTTCAGCTCAATTTTTAACGGTTAGCGCCACGCAAAATCGTGGAACAGGCGAGCCTTGTCCACACCTACCAAAATCCACCTGGTTAATGCTTGTAGACCTTCCTAGTGAATTCTGTAATTCTCTAACTTGACGGAATTTCACAAAGAAAATAAAACGTGTTTTGAAACAGTATTAGGGTGTCTAGAGAATGGCTGTTGTTGCTGCAAAGCTCATGTCATAGTCCTTTTAAAATTGCATTATCCAGCTCCTTTAACAAAATATGTTGCTAAATGCTCTGCAACAGCCCAATAAGACAACAAAACAAAATTCACCAGCCAGTGAATAGAAATTTCTAATGATTGAGGGGCAAAAATAGCTCCATAGCAACAAGCATCCTGGGTTATTATGGTTGAGAACGGTTGCCACGGTGAAGTTCGGCATGCATATTCTATTTCTATGTTGTGCATTAACGCTTCAAGCTTTGGGGGTCCACGGTGGGGATAAGGCTTATGAAATATACAAGGTCCTTATATTCATCACTTTTGTCTTTTTTTTTCCATCTTAATTTAACGAAGCAACATTGTGATGTTTGTAGCCAGGGATGTCACATCCGTGCGATATGCTGCCATACCCACACTTTTCTCAATGAAAGCTTTTAACACCACCAGAGGTAACAACATCAAATTATTAAATAATGTTATGCCAGCAGAACAGGAAAAAAATAGACTGTACAAACAACATGTCCATATTCTCCTTTAGGATGTTGCCTCTGCTCAGAGCAACGAACAAAACAATCTAGGAAGGCAAAGGGACTGAGCGTGACGGTCAGTCGGGGCTATTGTGACATTCTTTTCATGCCTGCTCCAAAGGCCTCCTGCACTCGTTTTTGAAGTGGGACAAGCAAGAAGATCAATCCAATATTCTTTTTTTCTCCTTCAACAAAATAATGGATGGATGGTTACAATCATTTTAATTTCCTTGTAATCGCAATTGTTGCAAAAACTTTAGGACTGCTCACTTCCAATGTAGTGCCTTCATCAGAATGTGTCTCATTACTTGTATGATTGACATTAACAGTACTGCTGTGTTTACATCGACCGAACACCTAAAATGACTCGTATCTTCAGTATGTACCATAATGACACCACATTTAACAGTCTATGCCAGTATTTACCCATCTTTATTTTAACCAAGTTACCAATTTTATATCACAAAACACTCACTCACGCTTACTGCCAAAAATGTCACATAAACAATTAATACTAAAACAAAGATGTAATGAGGGTGGCATGGTGGAGCACTGGTTTGCATTTCACCTCACAGTTCAGAGGTGCGGGGTTCAAAGGGTTCTATTTTGGCTCTTGCCTTCCTGTGTGATTTTGCATGTTCTCCCTGTGCCTGCGTGGGTTTCCTCCTACATTCCAAAGACATCCATGGTAGGTTAATTACGCACTTCAAATTGTCCTTAAGTGTGATTGTGAGTTGCCTATGTGTGCCCTGCAATTGGCTGCCCAAAGTCAGCTGAGATAAGCTCCAGCATGCCCGCGACCCTCGTGAGTAGAAGCAGTTCAGATAAAGGATGGCTGAATTAAGATGATATGGTCAGTGTTTGGGCCTGTTCAATTGAACACAAAGCTGATGTACTCGCAAGAAGCAGTGACTAGTAGTAATTGGGAATAAAATTAAGTGGAATCAGATAATTTCCTGTGGCAGCCCTGACGATCGCTTGCTGCATATGAGGGTGCCACAGCACCCTGGTTGGTAATCACTTGTCTATACTTTCAGTATTATTTTTGATTTTCCACTGTAGATTGCTCAACCATGTCGCCAAAATTAATCAAAAGGCAAGGTTTTATGAAAACAACAACAACAACCTATAGAAGGCAGTGTATGTTGACTTTTGCCAGGGAGGGAGGTCGAGGGGGAGCAGTGTCGCCATTTTCCCACTGGGTTGCTTTCAACTCCAGTACGTATCAGTACCAAAACATCTGAGTCATTGATGCTCTTTAGAAGCTCAGAGCTACCACGAGAAGAAACATACCCCATCACACAGCTAGCCTTTCTAAAGACAAGTATAACTTTTTACAATTGATACAGGATAGGTTGTAAACTAAACAATTTCCTGCTCCACAGGATAGAAAACCAGGCAAATCTGTAGCTATTTTGCACACTACGTTTGTCATAAACAGTCCCTTTCATCCAACAGAAGCTCACAACAGCTGAGGGGCTGCAGAAGCAGAGCACTTAGACGGTACCTTCCGGCGAACTTTCTATGATGCTCTGAGGACTTACATGTTGTGTCTGTTGAGTTGAGCAGGGAGTATGGTATATCTGCAACACTTCAAAACCTACTGGGAATGAGGAAGGAAAGATGAAAAGAGGTGGAAATCAGAAGGGGAACAAACTCACAACTTTCCCCCTTCTGAAAATAGCTTGTGTAGAGGGCGTTATGCACAGAACTAAGGGTACATCTCCCTTGAGAGTTGGAGGAGGCGGGAAGTTGGTGGAGGAGGATCAGACAGGGTTGCTTGTTGACAGGTCATTGCCTTTGCAAGCTCAGAGGTGTACATTGTTTCATCCCAATTTGAGTCTGATCACATATTTCCTGACAGCTGATTTCATTCTGTCAACTGGAAAGTAGTGCAAGGGAAAAGAAGTTTGATTTGTAATGTGTCTTGCCTGTGCTCATATCCAACTAGCCCAGACCATTAAACCTTCCCTGTTGTCTGAACCAAACTCTCAGTGCCCTGAGCCCATTAATTGATCTGGTCACACTTTTGATCAAACCTTGAGCACTTTTCAACAAGTCAGACACAACCTGCAAACATATTAAAACACATTTTTCGCTGTGATTTACTTACGTTGTATAAACAATTTTCTGAATTCCTAAGACAAATTTCTTAAAGCTTTCCATGACTTTTCCTTTTCTATAAACACAAAACTCAACTTTCTAATTTTATTCACAGAACCTCTGACTCTTTCGGTAAAACCAGTGATTGTCAACCAGTGGTCGGCGGCCCTCTAGTGGTCCGTGGCAGTTGCAGGTGGTCCGCGAAATTGGGAATGGAAAACAATTGTAACATTTTTTTTTAAATAAAATTGATTTATTATTTAGACTTGATTTATTTTCCAGCTAATTTTGTGAATCATCTATTCATCCAAATGATGTCAAATGTAGCTGAGATTCCCAAAATAGACATACAAATGCAAATAAATGTATAGGTCTATCCTTTGGTGCAAAATAAAATAATATTTCGCCAAAGCAGTGATCCCCAATTTGCGTCTTGGTTATATTGGTGTAGACCAGGGGTCACCAACACGTTGCCCGCGGGCACCAGGTCGCCCGTGAGGACCGCATGAGTCGCCCAGAGGACTGTTCTAAAATTTGCTCAAATAGCGGCACTTGTCAGTGAGCTGCATCTATTTATTTTACAGTCAAACCTCGGTTTTCGAACATCCTGGTTCTCGAACAAATCGGAATTCTAACCAAAAATTCGAGATTTTTTTCGAGAACAAAATTCGGAGGTCGAACCTCGCGAGATGAGCCGGGAGGACCTGAGAAAAACCGACCGCGGGTCCCGGATGCCGACTGACTCCGTTGTTATTGTATTTTTGTTACTTTGAGGAGTGTATTAACCCCTAATCATGCTTCCAAAGAAAGCAAGTGGGAGCAGTAAATCCATCCTAAAATACAAAGACGCTCTTAAAGCAATGCGACAGTGAGCGCCCGGCCCCCTGCGGTTGCGCGATTGGAACGAATTAAGTTCCCTGCGCACTGAGGTCCACTTAAATTTTGGAAAGTACATCAGGACTTATATATTTAAATATTTTCTAACTTTTAGCGACAGCTCCGTCACAATAATGGAAGAGCGCGGTGCAGTTGCGCGGTCGGCGACGCGCTACTGTTGCGCGTTCTGCGGTGCGCTGCAGTTGCACGATCTGACAAAATTAAGCTCCCTGCGCACTTAGGTCGACTTAAATTTTGGAAAGTATATCAGGTCTTTAAAAATATTTTCTAAATTTCAGCGACGGGTCTGTCACAATAATACGACCAGTGCGGTGCAGTTGTGCGGTGGGCGACACGTTACGGTTGCGCGTTCGGCGGTGCGCTGCAGTTGCAGTTATTTTAACACTAACTTTGATGTCGTTTTTTCTTTAAATATAAATATAGAGATTTGTGGTCCCTGAATATTTGATCACCGCTGAAGCCTAAAGGGGAGCAAATTTCCTCGTCTTTTTGGACACTAGCCATAGCTCCAGCCCAGGAGCCGCGTACTAGATGTCGACTCCCCTTTCCCGTGCCTGCTCTGCTCCCAGCACAACAACGCCGCCGCGCACTGCAAGCAAGCAACAATGAACTGGATTTCAAAATAAAGTCGCGTCTAATGTCCGAGGTCAAACACGGCGATATAAATCGATGTTTACGTTTAGCATCGATGCCAATAAATCGTAGAGCATTATATCGATTAATCGATCTGTATTGATGAATCGTTACACCCCTAGTAAATAATATAAGGCAATGACAGTCATAATGGCCCTCTGATGGTAACTATGACTACAATATGGCCAACGACAAAAATGAGTTCGGCACGCCTGCTTTAGCAGGATCCTTTCCCTGAACGCCTGGCTTCTTTCTTCCTGTAGAACACGTAATCTCCTACTTCATTGATCATTTCCATATATACATTCCTGGGCGTTTTCTCCCGGCACTCCAGTTTCCTCCCACATCCCAAAAACATGCATGGTAGGCTGATTGAGCACTCCAAATTGCCCAGATGGAGTGTGGGTGGTCGTGTGTCTATGTGTGTCCTGCGATTGGCTGGCAACCGGTTCAGGATGTTCCCCGCTTACTGCCCGATGACTGCTGGGATAGGCTCCAGCACACCCTCGACCCACATGGGGACCAGCGGTATAGAAAATGGACATTCCTGGGCCCCACCAACTTAAAGCAATAGGATTTTTCATCCAATACCATGTCGGTGAGCTCTACTATACATACTGTATGTATATATATGTATATGTATATTCGATTACATTACAGTACAAATGTTAAAAATAAATCACTCAAAACAAATTCAGTGTATAAGCACTGGAATTCAAACGCTCATTGAGGTAATATGAAAGGAAATACCTATTTTGTTTTCTTACTTAGATTTTTGTCTTAGTTTCCAAACACATTTGTTGGTGTTCATCGTGGTCAATATAATTTCACATTCACGACAAGTGTCGTTTGTGTCGGTGAGGGTGCATGTATCGGTGTCACATAGGCAACGCCAGTGGAGAACATAAACCTCCATTTCTGTATGCATGTTTTGCGAATGGTCACTACAGGTTCTACATTGATCCTTTGTATTTTTTCTCCTTACAAGCCTTTTGACCTTAAAAATGGTGGGGGTATCCATTGTGGTTCCAATGCTTCAAGAAACAAGACCATTTAATTGTGTGCAGAGGGACTCTCAGCACAGAAACTTACTGATTGGAGGAAGTCAAGATTCACAAATATCCCAGGACGCAACTGCACCTGGCCTCCCTGCATGGTTGATTTGTCATTGTAACACTTCTGCTCCAAGAATAATTGACTCAGGCGCATGATACATACAGCTCTAGTGGTTGACAAACCTCTTCGGTGAATTAAGTAATCATTTATTATGGCTTTACAATATGCTTGGAGTTTAAGTAATTTTCCGTAGCTGTTGAAAAATTCCCTTGTACTTAATGTTAACGTTTCTGCCTAACTGTAATTATTGTCGTTCTTTAAGAGATATTTCTTTTAATAAGCCTTGGAAGTGAAGAAAGGTTGTCATCAGTGTATATAACATATAAGGTACAGTACTTTATGTCAATAAAAAACTGCATTACTGCGGGGCCTCCTTATGTATCAATGCATGTGACCAAGTGAGCCAGGGAGAGGACCTGGGAACAGGTAATTATTGTGCTGAGGTAAAAGATCATTATTCACTCATCTGGACAAGATCACCATCTGTCCTGGTGAGCACAAACTCACACACAACCAAGGGCAACCCAACCCACACACATGAATGCCATCTATCTTTACAAATGTTGGATCGCAGGGCACATCATGTCGCTAATCCCTCATCTATGCTCCACTCCTCTCCTGGGGTATCATATTTTGTCTCTTCGCTAAAAAGAATAAAGTTATCTTTTTGCCCATTGAGTACTGTAATTTTCGGACTATAAGTCGCGGTTTTTTTCATAGTTTGAGTGGGGGGGGGGCACTTATACTCAGGAGCGACTTATATATGTTTTTTTTGACAAATGTTTACTTGATCAGTAACACATCACTTACTTACAAGTATAGTTGACCACTTCACGTGTTATTTTTGGTATAGTTGATCACTTCACATGCTTTGATATCTTTATCTTGAACAGAAAAAATCAAATAAAGTAATTAACACTTTAAAGCGCCATATCCTCTGGACATGTCCTCTGTCACCAGGATGACATAAAAGACGAGAAATTTGATCGATGGATTTAATGATTTGGAGTGACACAAATGTTTTGATAATATTGTTGTTTATGTGATAGTTATTTAAAATATTGTTTATATATCGGTGTATGGGCCTGTGGAATAATTTGAACTGCGGCACGGCACACGGCATTGTTGACAAAGGACAATCGATGGACTTAATGAATTGGAGTGACACAGATGGTTTTATAAACGTGTTATTTATGTAATAGTTTTTTGTAAATAACTGAATGTTACGTCAGGCCCGTTCTCAGCTCCTCGTTTGTGTTTGTCACGTTAGCATAGCGTATCGTTTAGCCTGTTGTTGCTCATTCAAAGTCAAAGTCAAAGTCAGCTTTATTGTCAATCTCTCCACATGTCACAACACACAAAGAGACCGAAATTACGTTTTTCTCTATCCCACGGTGACGAGACACATAACACGATAGACATACATGTACGCGACACAATATAAAAACAAGAAGGCAAAAATTCTAACAATCAATAGTAAGAGTGATGAATAAATAATAAATAAACAGATAACACAATAAATAACGGAGCCAGCAAGCATAGCGCAAAAGTAAAAAACATCATAAACAAAAAGGCACAAACAATAAATAAGAGTAATAACAAATAATAAATAATAAGAGCCAGTGTGCATTCAGACAGTTCAGACAGTAAAAGTACAGGACGCTACGCAGAACGGGGGAGCGAGTTCAGGATCCTAACAGCCTGGAGTATGAAGCTGTTTGAGAGTCTGGAGGTGCGGGAGCGCAGGCTTCTGTACCTCTTCCCAGAGGGCAGAAGCTCGAACAAAGAGTGAGCGGGGTGACTCGCATCACTCACAATCGTGGTCGCCTTGCGGGTGAGATGGGAGGTGTAAATGTCCTTCAAGGAGGGGAGCGAAGCACCAGCAATCTTACCAGCAGTGTTCACTATGCGCTGCAGGGCCTTCAAGTTGTAGTCAGTGCAGCCGCCACCCCAAACAGCAATACAGCTGGAGAGGACGCTCTCAATGGTGCCGCGGTAAAATGCAGTCATGACGGCCGGAGGAGCGCTCGCTCGCCTGAGTTTCCGCAGGAAGTACAGGCGGCGCTGGGCTTTCTTTGCCAGTGATGCGGTGTTGGTGGACCAGGAGAGATCCTCACTGATGTGCACCCCCAGGAACTTGGCGCTGCTCACCCGCTCCACCACAGCACCGTCGATGGTCAGCGGCAGGTGTTGGGTGTGACCCTTCCGGAAGTCCACAACAATCTCCTTGGTCTTGTCGACGTTCAGCAGGAGGTTGTTGTCCCTGCACCACGTGGTCAGAAGGTCAACCTCCAGCCTGTATTGAGTCTCGTCTCCCTTGGTGATGAGACCCACCAGAGTCGTGTCGTCAGCAAACTTCATGATACGGTTGTCGCTGTAGGTTGCAGTGCAGTCATGCGTCAGGAGGGTGAAGAGCAGCGGACTGAGCACGCAGCCTTGGGGGGCCCCCGTGCTCAGCGTGATGCTGGCGGAGATTTTGTCGCCAACACGTACTACCTGTGGCCTCTGACAGAGGAAGTCCAGTAGCCAGTTGCAGAGGTAGGTACTGAGGCCCAGCGCGTCAAGTTTGCTGATGAGGCGTTTTGGCACAATGGTGTTGAAGGCAGAACTGAAGTCCACAAACAGCAATCTCACATACGAGTCCCTCCTCTCCAGGTGGGTGAGGGCCGAGTGGAGGGCAGAGCAGATGGCATCCTCCGAAGACCGCTTGGCTCGGTACGCAAACTGGAAGGGGTCAATGGTGGGCGGGAGAACGGATCGGATGTGCTCCATGACAAGCCGCTCAAAGCACTTCATGATGATGGGCGTAAGTGCCACGGGGCGGTAGTCATTGAAGCAGGACGGAGCGGGTTTCTTCGGCACAGGTACGATGGTGGCAGCTTTGAAACACGACGGGACGATGGCCTGCTGCAGGGAAGTGTTAAAGATGTCCGTGAAGACATCCGTCAGCTCACCAGCGCAGTCCTTCAGCGCCCGACCCGGGATGTTGTCAGGGCCCGCCGCCTTACGGATGTTGATGGCGGCAAGCGCCCTCCTCACGCTGTCGGCGGAGAGGCACAGGGGCAGCTCGTGTGAAGGGGGAGTGGCCTTCAGCGGGCAAGTGCTGTTCTGAGCGTCGAAGCGAGCAAAGAAGCGGTTGAGGTCATTGAGCAGACGGACGTCGCCTTCACAGCTCTGCGGCGCGGGCTTGTAATCCGTGATGGTCTGAATGCCCTGCCAAAGGCTCCGTGCGTCCCTGCTGTCCTTGAAGTGGGCGGTAATTTTGCACGAGAACGCCCTCTTTGCTTCTTTGATGCCCCGGGACAGGTCGGCCCTCGCAGTCCTCAAGCCAGCCTCATCCCCTGCTCTAAAGGCTTTGTCCCCGGCCCTCAGCAGCCTGAAGACAGCCCCTGTCAGCCATGGCTTCCGGTTAGCCCGAGTGACGATGGATTTTGAGAGAGTCACATCATCAATACACTTCCTGATGTAGGAGGAAACAGAGTCAGTATACTCCTCAATGTCTGTCCGATCGTCGCAAGTGGCAGCCCTCCTAAACATGTCCCAGTCAGTAGAGCCAAAGCAGTCACGCAGTGCATCAGAGGCACCCTCAGGCCACACCCGTACCTGCTTGCGAACCGGCCTGGACGCTCTCACCATTTGTCTGTATGCGGGCAAAAGCATAACAGTGATATGGTCAGAAAGTCCAAGATGGGGGAGGGGGGCGGCTTTGAAAGCTCCTTTATGCGAAGAGTAGACCCGGTCCAGGAAGCTGTCGCCACGCGTAGGAAAATTAACATGCTGGTGAAGCCTCGGAAAAACAGACTTCAGGTTAGCATGATTAAAATCCCCAGCGAAGATGGTGAAACCGTCAGGGTGCGCTGTCTCTTGTTCACTGACAGCCTGGTACAGTTCACTAAGAGCCGCGACCCTGTCGCCTTCGATGTTGGAAGGCGGGATGTAAACCGCGACTAGCAGAATCGCGGTAAATTCCCTTGGAAGGTAAAAAATTCATGTCTGTTCTTGGTGTTGGATTTTGTCGAATAAATTGCCCCCCAAAATGCGACTTATACTCCCGAGCGACTTATATATGTTTTTTTCCACATTTTTGGGCATTTTATGGCTGGTGCGACTTATACTCCGGAGCGACTTATAGTCCGAAAATTACTGTAGTTGTATTTACTTGTATTCTGTTTTTTCCAGATGTCAGTCTGGTACTCCACAAATACAGCCACTTTTCATTTTGCAGGTTCATTAATGAAGATTCATTGTAAAGATGCAAAATGCTGTGACTGACGCCTCATCCAACCAAGGGTATAGAGCAGGGATGCCTAACTCCAGTCCTCGAGGGCTACTATCCAGCATGTTTAATGTTTCCCTCATCCAACATACTTGATTAAAATGATCACCTCACCAGTAACCTCTGAATAAGCCTGATAATCATCCTGATCATTTGATTCGGATGTGTTGAAGGAGAGAAACTTGGAAAACAGAGACCACAATTCCAGTTCACAGGGTTCAGCGCCCTGCATGTTAAAAAGTCGTTATTTTTCGCGTCATGAATCTCAATAAAAACAATCCTAAATACCTATTTGAAATCTTGGCCTGGACTGTCTCAATAATTATAGGCCAGTTCCAAACCTCCCATTCATAGCAAAACTTCTTGAAAAGAAAAAAAAAAAAAAAGGCCTGCAGAAGCTGGATAACGATTCTGATCATTGGAATCAGGAGTCAGGTGTGTTGCAGCAAGGACACATAGTATGAAACATGCAAGGCGCTGGAGCCTGGGGACCGGAATCGGACAGCCCTTTGGTATAGAGAAGGGTCGGGATTATAAAAAGCAAGAACAGCAGAGTCACTGCATGCAAACTCCAGGTAAAGAGCGCACGGTAAAAAACACCAATACTTCAGCATACGTTGGCCTGCATGAAAATTATCCAGGATGGTATTAAAAACCATGAGATCATGTGAACCATTCCAATGATGCACCTTACTAGAAGTATCCATTACTCCCCACTTGCTCCACGTGCTCTAGGGGAAAAGGAAAAACTTTAATAGCAATTAGCAGTAATGCACCATGCCATAATTCTGTCTGCTGGCTGGATCAGCACTTGACTGTAATTGCCAATTTACTCATAACTGATGGATAAGAACTTAAAAGTAACAAGAGGAGCAATCGTGTCAAGGTGATTGATGAATGGATGAATTTAGATGAGTGAGTGTTTGTGTGAAAGGGTGTGGATGGGTTAGCAAGGAATGGTTCAGCAGTATCAAGCTGAACATTTGGATTACTTTGACGGATGCATCTTATTCCCCAGCCTTTCACACCCAGGATTTTGCTGATGTATACATTAAAATAATGTGTTGACACACTAAGATAAGTAACTTGTGCTGCATTTACAACAATGTTTAGGCTCATGCTGATGAAAAGGTGTGTACATTCATGTAGTTACTTTGACAACGAGGTCTGGGAAAAAAAAGGGAGGACTTATTATTTGAAATCTGATATCTGAGTGTGTCCTCTTATATATTTATTTAGCTGCATTCAAGTACAGCAGTTCTTTTGTCTGAACTGAACTGTTCTTCCGAACGATTTGTTTAAAAAAATTGTGTGTGGTATGCCTACCACTGATGGTGTGCAGGGCTCTCTGTGGTGGTGCGCAAAATAATCATTGAATGCTGTTTCAAGACTGCAGTTGTGTTGAGTTCATTAGTTCTGTAACTTTCAAGTGCGTGGGAGGTCAACGTAAGCAAGGGTGACAAGTGATTGGAAGATGGAGTCAACCTCGAAGCCGACTAGCGAAGCTTTTTGCGGTATATAGATTTTATTTATAATTTCCTATATTCGCAAGTATTAGCAGCCTATTTTAGCGATTTTAGGTTTTGTTGTCTCGTAACCTCAAACTCCTTGACTAACAGGTTGTCTGAGGTCACCTGGAACCAGGTAGAACAGACATCAAGCCTGCTCCTCACCTTGTTGTGACACGGTCAAACAATTAATGGTGATTTGCAATACACTGCGGGGAAAATAAAATAAGAGACCTGGATAAATGAAAACTCTGATGCAATTACACCACAACTTCCAGTTAAGCCCATTGCAATTAACAACCTGTCAGCTGGGATGGATAGGACTGTGCAAGGCAGCAGAGCAATGTGTGTACTTGTGTACGAATCCAGCTGGCCATAAAACACCCCAGTGTTGATTTTAATTCAATCCACTTAATTAAACTGCACAGGAACTCTATGAGCATATAGAGAAGCAGTAGGGTGCCGCAACATGTGAAAGGTAGTCTATCGGGTAAGGACTATACATGCGTCCTACTTTGTGGTTGTGTTAAGATAAACCACCGGAGAAGATTCACCAGACGGCAAATAAGGACTCTTTCCCAGCTACGTTAGTAGGAAGTTGCATTGCAATGTTTTCTCTTTTAAGATACAACCACTGGTGTTCCTATATGTTTAAGTCTATAACTCTCATAGGAGATGGACTCAAGCAGTTAAACTCAGGGAGGCTGGGCGTGAGGTGGATAGGTGATAACACTTACCGTTTTTTTCCGTGTATAGTGCGCCCCCATGTATAATACGCACCCTAAAAATGGCATGCTGATGCTGGAAAAAAGCCTGTACCCATGTATAATACGCACCCAATTTTTATGAATTTTTTTTTTATGAATTTTTTATTTTTTTTTTTAAAGTCCCAATGATCGTCACACACGCAGGGAGGCAATGGGTCCCATTTTTATAGCCTTTGGTATGGTCTTAACTAGGCTGGATGTAATTTTTTTTGTTGGCGTTGATTTCTCCGACTGCCCATAAACGCACCACCGCGCTCCGTGCGCGCACGGGAAAGAGGCGTGCGGACGTGAAAAAGGCGGCTCTGTATGGGAGAGACGTTGAAGAGGAATAAAAACACCCTTGGAAACAAAAACTTGGTGATTTCAAGTTTCATTTCGAGGGACATTTGTCACGTCTCGTCCCCAGTTTTGCTATGTGTCTAGGTTGCCATAGTTTCTGTTCGCGTCGCCCCTCTCTTCCTGTGTCACCTCAATCGATGTAACGTGTTTTGTATTTAAGTCCTGTCTGCCCCTCGCTCACCGTCGGATCATTGCATGTGTTACTGTCATGATGTCTGTTTGCTTTCTGTTCCTGTCTTTGGTAATGTCACCCTGTCTTTTTGTTCCACGACTTTGTCGGTCAGTCCTGTTGTTGGTTTTGTTTTCTAAAAAAAAAAAAAAAAAAAAAAAAAAAATTTTAAAAAAAAATTTAAAATTTTTTTTGTACCCATGTATAATGCGCACCCCAGATTTTAGGACAATAAATTCGTTAAATTTTGCGCACTATACACGGAAAAAAACGGTATTTTGACTGACTGTAGTATTATTTTGCCACTTGACAAGGTTCTCCGTCCCTCATGAACCAGAAAGAACACGCAGCAGCAGTGATGGTCTGCCTTGAGAAGGACTTTGAGAAGTTTGCATGTTCTCCCCATGCTTATGTTTGTTTTCTCGATTAGAAGAATCAGATTTTCCTTTTATAGAGCCTCACTGACCTGCAGAGTTGAAAAGGTGTCAGAATGACGCTCGTAAAATGGGACGCAAATATGGTGGATGCAGTGCAACGTTTTGATGATTGGATTACATGTATGATATGATACTGCAATATAAAGAAATCTTCTCATCAACCACAGCGAGCAGAACTTCATCGATACAAGATAGATCATCACTTGCAGGACACATTATCCTGAACGATAGTGATGGAAGTACGGTAGCCTAGTGGTCAGCACTTCTGTCTCACAGTTCTAAGGATGGGGATTTCAATCTTGACTCCAGCCTTCTTGTGTGGAGTTTGTGTGGTTACTTTGTGAGTGTAAAGACATGTTTGTCTTCTGTGTGCTATTGACTGGCAACCAACCCATCCAGAGGATTGGCTCCCGCCGATCCACGACGAAAGTTTAGTAAATGGATGCTATGGATGATAATCAAAGTGTTGACTCTGTGTAAAAGAGGCTTGAGAGTCATGCTGGAGTAGTTATACTGAGTAATGCATGAAATTGTGCTGGAAAAAAAAAGGAAAATGGGAAACAAAATACAAGCAAAAGGAGTGACGAGAGCAAAGTCTTGGTGAGTTACAGACACCCTTGTATTTTGTGCGTGTCTGGATGTGTGTCTATAATCATCCCAGGGGTTTTCTTTAAGGAGCCATTAAACGCAAGATACGAGCCTGCCTGACCTCCCTGCACTCCAAACGATTTTTGGTGACAGTAGAAAAAAAACAAAAACAGATCACTCCTTCTCAAAGGTCAGCCCCTGTACTGCTAACATGGCACTCTAATGAAAACAATTGCAGGGCAATGTCTCAGCGGTCTCAGGCAGTTATAAAGGTTAGGATGTACAATCTAAAGGAAAGTAATGGGTGAGGCAAAACTCACAAAACACCGATGATGAGGTAGAACATCATGCGTCCTGCGAGAAGTCAGAGACAATATTTGACCTCCTCTATGCAATTTTTGACACTGTCCAGTGCAATGTCAGTGGCATCTGCCTTACATGCATGATGTACACTAGGCGTGAGTACACATCCTTGCTCCCAATCAATCTTGGGTTCAACCATCAAGGGAGCGGTGGATCAATTGTGAACAAGAGCAAGCATGAGCTGTTTGCCAAGTGCCCCACACAGAAAGTAGGTAAACACAAAGTTCTGTAATGTGGAGGCAAATGTTGTCATTGTCACACGCATACACACACACATGAACACACGCGTGCTCACGCAAATATGTTCTCTGACTGCAGTCCAATCAAAGCAAAGCTAATTACGGTCTTGCGCCGGAGTTATTCCAGCGTGGAAGGTGCTGGCCCGTTGATGGCGTCAAGGCTTGAATTACTGCTTTAATTACTGATGCTAATGTTTTCTCTGCCATTAAACATTTATGCAAAGTGGCATCCGGAGATGTTCAAATCCTTATCTACGCAGATCCCCAGAGACTGTGAGGCTGAGGGGGAGTGCTGAGGAGGCCTGGGACTCATCTTGGAAAAGTGACGTCGCTGCACTTCTATCCAGTCTCTGTGAAGCCTCATGAAACACCTGATGTGGCCTTTGGACCAAAGTCCAGCCAGACATACCTGACTCAACTGACACCAAAATAGTCAGCCCACATGCAAGTTCATTTAGATGCTCTCAATAGTCTAGAGGGAATTATTTGAGACTCCAAGTGGCACAGAGGCTCTGAGGGATGATGGCTCCAGGGCAGTGAGACAAAGGGTAAAGACAGAACATGATGAAAAGTGGGACAGTTGAAAAGAATAATTGTTTGTGCGTGGAAAGAAGTCATTAAGGAGGCGGACATGGAAAGATGCGTAGGGGGGAAAAAAACACAGAACTCTGCGAGAGAAACATAGTAATTGCACCATGACTGCTATTAGCATAGTAAGTGCATTTTGGTCTAAATGCCTCCCTCAGTGATATGCTCCCTGGACTAAATCAATAATTCTGTGCTTCAATTACTGTTCCCTACTGTTCATTGCATGTGTCCCTGTTTCACATTCTTTGCCTCTGCATAAGAATATCTACCATTATTTGGGGGTGGGCAGGTTTGACAAATGTTACATTGCTTCATCTCTCCAAGATTTTTCTTACCTATTTCTTTTCGCTCACTTGTTCTGAACGAAATAAAACCACTCCAGTATCGTAAATGAAACTGTAGAAAAGAAGCAATGAATATAAATGCTATAGTCCTTGCTATACAACTACATATCTTACAAAATATAGCAAAGAAATAAGCAGAAATATTAAAGTATTAAAGTATTGTGCATGCTTCAAAATCATCTACTATTGCATTAAAAGGACATTTTCTCTTCCTCTCTTAAAAATGTAAAAATATTGATGTTGAGAAATTTTGAAATAAACAAATTGTGTTCCTGGAAACGTGGGGAAAAAAACAAGATGGTTTCTTCTAAATTTAATTATAATAATATACATATATATACATATATAATTTAAGGGTGGCTCTGTGACGCACTGGGTAGCACGTCCGCCTCGCAGTTAGTAGGGTGCGGGTTCGATTCCACCTCCGGCCCTCCCTGTGTGGAGTTTGCATGTTCTCCCCGGGCCCGCGTGGGTTTTCTCCGGGCACTCCGGTTTCCTCCCACATCCCAAAAACATGCTTGGTAGGCTGATTGAAGACTCCAAATTGTCTCTAGGTCCGAGTGCGAGTGTGGATGGTTGTTTGTCTCTGTGTGCCCTGCGATCGGCTGGCAACCGGTTCAAGGTGTCCCCCGCCTACTACCCGATGACAGCTAGGATAGGCTCCAGCACTCCCGCGACCCCCGTGGGGACTAAGCGGTTCAGAAAATGGATGGCTGGATATAATTTAAGTTTTATAATAATTTTTACTATACACATACATATATATAATTTAATTTTTATAATTATTTTTACGAGTTTGACTTTTCCGTGTTTTTTTACATTACCTGCTTGATGTAAAGTATCAAAAGATAAGTTGTTTTCAGTGTATGCACTTGAAAAACAATGAGAATGCAGTGGTTTAACACAGTTTTGAAACAATACAAACACTTTTAAAGACATAAGATACTAAGAGAGAGAAAGAACAATGGATAACATACTGTACAAGAGTAAGGGCAGAGATTTGTCTCAAAGTAACTCACACAAACATATCTCCGGGTAACACGTTTTTCAGATTCACAAATATGTGTGATTTTTGCATTTTTAGATTCTCAAATGCATCTGTAACTTTCACATGCTTTTATTAATGTTAAGTTGTGTGTGATCATCAGGAGAAAACATTTGATTTTGGCAAACTAATGTCATGCAGTTTCAAGATATTCACACAAAGGTTTCAGACAAGGACCTTTCCACCTCTGTCTGCTTGGTGGCATGGTTGCTGTCTTCATTCAATGGCAACAAGTTGTCTCCCTTTTTGGTATAAAAATTGGAAATTGAAAAGTGGAAAAGGAGCTTTTATCTAGTCTATTGTGTTCCTTTAACAAAAGTCAGGAAACAAAAGTATCAACATATTGACGATGTCTTGACGGGAATGAATTCTGAAGGAATTTACATTTATCACAGTAGATCTTCTGATGCTACTTATTTGGCTCCAGCAGCATAGAAGAAAAAGAAGCAGCAGCAGCAGAAGAAGAAATTCTTCCTGCTGGAGTGTGCAGACTGCATGCTGCCCGCAGGCTGCCAGTAGCCCATCGCTCATATAATTGGTCAACAGGCCAGATAGAATAACAGAGCAGCCCTGTGTACATTTTCTACCCCTGAATTAAACTGGCCACATCCTAAGAAGCAGTGAATTTATCATAATTTAATGAAAATAATATGAGTTAGGATAAATGTTTTCCACATCACAACAATCCAATCCTTTGGAGATATTTTTCTGCTACTTCCAATGTTTGATGAAAAGCAATAGTGTTTGATCAGAAATAGATCTGTAAATGCCAGGATATCCTTTTTTAGTTTTGCTTCAATATCAGTGGGTATGGCTCAGAAAAGGACAAGGCATGTTTGGCTCAGGTGGGAGGAGAGAAAGTGAGGATTTAACATACAAAACGTGCAAGCCAGTCTGTTACTGTGGTGATTGAAGTTCTGTCTGAAGAGTCTGTTACTGTGGTGATCAGAATTTCTCATGCACTGCCACTCTTTGAAGCAAGTCATTTATCTCAAGAGGTTAAACCTCCTTCAAGTTTTCACATAACAAACTTGCATGAATATTCCTCTGGCCTCGTCAGCCTTACCCGATTTCCTGTGTCGACCAATCAGCTCCCATCTCACCTTTCAATGCCATGCATGGCTCAATGGTAAAGTGGTTATCTCTCCACCTGAAGATTGTGTGTTTAAATCTCAATCTTTCTAACAATGTCAAAGTGTCCTTGAGAAAGACACTGAATTTTGTAAATAGCTTTGACTGGTACATAAAGAAATGGCAGAATAATGTGGGATTGAGTGTCACTCAAGTGACTTACAGAATGTTTGATAAATTGCAGCATAATATGGGATAATTAAGATTTCTGATAGGCCTCATCTTGGCACACAATAAAATGTTGCTGCATAGAATCGCCTACGGGTTGGTCAAATCATGACACGAACGTCGAGTGATTAACGGAAAATTCAACAAATTGGCATTTTTCTAGTTAAATTTTTGTATGACCTTGGCTCAGGTGGGTCAGTGTATTTACCATTCCATCACATTCTTCTGTAAAAATAAATAGTTCACGTTGTACGACACTAACAAAGGTTTCGCTGTGTAATATAGTCAGCACCCGACAGAACATTATTGGTTAATAAAAAAGATACTCGCCTAATATCATCAAGGACCTAAGTCAATTTCTGAGCTACATTTTCAAATATGATAAGTGTGATGTCACTAACACCAGGGGATACCAGTTAAATCCAATAACGTTCTGCTTTGTATAGTGTATAGTGGCTCAAGGGTTATTTTCCTGGCAAAGCAGTGAATTATGCTGACAGAGAGGATTTATCTTTTGTGTTGGACTATAATAAAGTTTTTGCATGAAGCTTGGGAACTGCTGAGTAGAAAAGACACAGAAGAAGTCTCCCTGCACTCCCTCAAGCGTGCATTAGCAAACATTCTACCTGGGTGTATCCCTTTCTTATCCGAAGCAATACACATGGAGTAACATGAATGAAAAGGGGGGTAATCCAGTGTATTCTAATCCAGCCTTGTCTCTCATAGCAGGATGAGGATCCACACAATATAGTAAATGTCTCAAGAATCCCCAAAACAGTTGCCCTACAATGGAAATTACCCGTGAATCTTGAGTGTGCATTAACAATATACGTGATTTACAAAGTAAGAAGACATCAAGGAGAATAATAAACCAATTCCTTTTCAACATTTGAAAAACTCTTATAGGTTAACGAGTGATCAAAAAACACACACAAAAAACTATTTTACATAAACCAAACAGTGCATGTAACGTTAGATAAAGACATTCAAAATTACTCTTCAACTGTGCGGTCGTCTCTGTGACTGAATGATGTCCCACGCTAACAATTTTCACACGAATGTCGTTTGGTTTATTGGAACGAGGACGTGATTATTTCAAAGCATGGGAATTTAACTTTTGATGATATTGTGGATCGTAAATGATAAAATCCCTAAATTCCTTGCAATAGTACGTTGAGGAACATTGTCTTTAAAGTGTTAAATTGTGTGACTATTTTCTCCCGCACTTGTTCAAAAAGAGATGAACCTTGCCCCATCATTGCTTGTGGTTTTTCCTGTTAGTTACGTACAACACATATACAGAGAATCTGGAGAAATCATTTGCATTTAAGGCCAACACTCAACACTAAATACCCGCAGCCTTTGATTCCTCAGCATCAACGTGTAAAGCAAATCAGCACATGGGCTCAGGAATACGTCGAAAAACCAACCTTTGGTGCTACATCCCTAAGAGCAACTTCAAAATTGTCTGTGGTTTGACGAGTCCAATCTACATTTCAAACCGTTGGAAAGTCATGGACGTTGAGTTCTACCAGTCGAAAAGGAAAAGGTTCTTCTAGATTTTTATCAGCCAAATAAAGTTCAGAAGCCAGCATCTATGATGGTACCATTTATGCTGAGAGGTACATCCATCCATTTTCTGAACCGTTTATCCTCACGAGGGTTGTAGGCATGCAGGTTTGGGGAAAACATATGCTGCCGTCCATGGAAGGTGTTTTTCATGGTTGCCCCTGCTTATTTCAGTAAGACAATGCTAAACCACACACTCTGCATGTGTGGCTTTGAAGTAAAAGAGTGATACCAGACTGGCCTGCCTGCAGGCCAGACCTGTTTCTCATTGAATATGTGTGGTGCATTATGAAGCGTAAAATACGACAACAGAGATCCCAGATTGTTGAACAAGCAAGAAGGAGTCTGAAATTGACCTACAAAGCTTCAACAAGTTGTGGTAAAAGAAAAGGTGGTACAACAACGTGGTCTCTGTCCAACCATAAGATTCTAAGTTCCTGATATTATTTGCTAAAAAAAAAATTTGGTTTATTAGTTTCATGAAATACTATGTATTTATATAATGTTGTGCATTCAATTCAATAGAAGTCGTTTTCGGTTTTTATCTGTTTAATGGAATGTCCCAACTTCATCAGAATTGGGTTTGTATTTGTGTTATCTGCAATGCAAATGTCTTCATGTGTTAAAGCTGCCTTGCCTTTAAGTCAATTTGATGACTGTCAGTGAGTTTTAATGAATAAAACTGAACTTCTGCATCCATTTTGATGAAGTCTTTTTTGTAAAAACTATTTCTAGTTTTCACAGAACTCTTAGTCATATTGTAGCTACAGCAGTTAAGCCTGCAATTATTCATACGCCAGCGGTATGTATGAATATTTGAACACTGAAGAGTCTGAATTTATACTTGAGTTGGGTTCTAGTTAAGATTCGATTTTGATCACGATCATGTCCGTCCTTCTTGACAACCAATTTCTAATGGGACGAGGTTGCATTCCGATTTTTCAAGTTTTTTTTTCTCGCTCATCCTATTTACTTATTACCGTGCTTTATTTCAACTGGTCCCCAGCCAAAGGATACTGTGTGTAGATAGATTGTGAGTCTAGTGTCAAAACGGTAAAAGAGTCAACTAGGAATGAAGTAATTTTTTTTCTGACTACGATGAATATAGGAAATCAATATGCGGAGGGAAAAAAAAGGTACAGGATCTGCATCGCAGCCTGTTTAAAATCCTTCCAAGTATTACCATGCAGTAAAACTCTGCTGTCTATAGAGACATAACACAGGTGTATACAGGGTTTCCTTGTGTGTATTTTGCAATTGCAGAGCTAGCATATTGATTCCCCCTATTATTCTGGAGTGTTACTTTTTAAGAGAAAGTGGAGTCGGCCCCTCAGGAGATCTCAAAAGTTTGTTCAAAAACCCCCGAAATAGAGCAGTTCAAGACTAAGTGCAAACAAGATAACAGCAGTGCCATGGGTGCAAGTAAACAAAATCCAATACTTTAATAGCAGTGCTGTCACAGCTCAAGTAGAGGGTATTAGTGCTGTGTTTACAGGCATTTACCGCACCCAGAGTACATCAAGTTTTTTTTGCTTTTTTTTTAATCAATATACCCACACCACTACCCATATAATGCAGCCCACAGCATCTACTGTATATACAGTGTCACTAGGACTGCCCCATCCATAAGTTATGATATGTTATGATGTGAAAAAGCACCATTTTCTGGTGACCAGGTAAATGTCACCACGGAGATGGACTTTCTAAAGCAGCAACAAAATCAAGTACAACCATGCACTTGTGACTGTGAGAGTGTGTGTTTGGGCATTGTCAGGTAGTGACCTCAGATGAAAGTGCCTCCTCAGCAGAGGCAGAAGAACAGCACGAGAAACCAAGTCAGCGAGTCACACGTGGTGGACACATGCGAGTCTTTAAACACACTCACGTATGCTTGCCTACATGAGCGACAATTTGTGTTTTACTCATTCCTGCATTAGTTAAAGTGATAAAACCGCAAAGTCTGATTCAAAGGGATGCGTGCAAGTGAATACAGCCAAGAGAATGAAAATTCGCCGCCTGCAGAATCTCAAGAGCCCCCAAAAGAATAAATGTCTTCCCTTGGAAAGAGATTTATCACTAAATCTGCAAGTCAAATCTGCTACTTGTGTAGCTATGCAAAATGTATGCAAATGGGCAAAGTTTTAGTATCTCTTAAAACCAAGTGTTAATTGAGTATTAACATTGGACAACTGTTGTTGACTCATCATTTTAACAACTAATTATGGCCAAACCTAATGGCACCTTTGGAATTACTGCAGAATCATCACATACGTATCACAACAATTATGGCTGAACATAATGTGCCATTAAAATCAGCTCAAAGTAACTCACAACTTCTTGTGCATTTTGTTTGTGTTACAAACTAGCGTAATATGCCAACTGCCGCTGGTATGCAAGTTCTCAGGGCTTTAGAGCAAGGTTATTATAGTTAACAAAATGACAAAAACTAAAATTGAACAATCATTTTCATGAACGAAATAACATCAGTGCTTTTTAAAAAATAACCTATATTTTATGTTGATAAACAATCTATAAGCAACTATATTTAGAGCAAAAATGTCCTTTGTTTTCATCTTTGTCAATTAATATCACACACAAGAATTCGGGGTTCATTTTAAATGTATTCATTTCTTCTGTCTTGCTGTATGGCGTATAGAAGTCAAGTTGTCGTTTGGGAAATATATAAAACGGATAGTTTACTTTATTACACAATATTCCGAGACCTTTTTTTAAAAAAAATCCTGCACTCGACAAATACTCCATATATATTAAAAAATAAACAAATAAAATGTATATTGAAACTACACTTAAACCTCAATTTTCTCATTTCAGTCCTACGCAAGTTTTCGTCTAACGCGGTTTGATCATGGACTCCAAATTTCTTTTTGTCATTAATACATTTTCAACTAGTGTTCTAAATGGATGATATAAGGACCGTACAAAGCTAAATGACTAGCGCGTAAACATTACCCCTAGTGATTCGATGAATTTCCGTGAGCAATTTAAAGACTTAAGAAGTCAGGTTGTTTGATCTTTATGAATGCTTTATTACAGTGTTACGGATAGTTAGGATTGTTTTTGATTGGGAAAGGAGGACGTTCCTGGAAGCACCTCATCCACACAATCACTCACAAGTCAAAGAGTGTGGCTGGACACAGTAGTAGAATAAATGGCTGCTTTATTCTCTCTTCCATCCAATTCACATGGCATCAAAATTACTTTCTCAATCTACCTGGTTTTGTCATCTGTGTATTGCTTCCCTTTTAATAAAAAAATAACTTAACAAAGGACCTCTATGGCTGTCTAAAAACATGGCTTTCTAAAAAAACAAGACTTTCTATACAATGAGCTTTCGGGGTTAACGCGATTCCCAATTTCTGGGAATAAAATAAAATCGAGATTTAGGTGTACTGTAAACTAGGTCTTTTTGAAAACTCACTCTGAAAAGTGATACAATTTAACTGACTATAAAAAAGTATATGAACATTTTCAAACTATTATAATCCTGGTCTTGTATGCTTCTTTCATCATATGTCACTCTTGCAAATACATGATAAAATCACACAGCCAGCCAATCAGCTTGTAAAGTATTCCCCACAGGTGTTCTATAAAGTAGTTGTGTTTTATACTTGGAGGTAACCTTCCATCAAGAAATTAAAAGCCCTGCTGGGATTTACAAGGGAAAACAGGTCAATCGAGGAGTCAACCGATGCATGATGAATTAACTCGGAGCAAATACACAATCTTTGCGAGGTCGCAATGACTGATTTAATATGGGCTCGACCGACAGTATGCATTGAAACATTTGACAATTAGATCATTCCGTTGATCAGCCATTAGTACTTTAGAACACCTACATTGCCTTCAACTACAGTGTTTGCCTTCCCAGTGGTGTTATAACTTATTGCTTGTTATAATTTATTGACCCAGACCAAGAAATTTTTTCGACATTGTTTTGTTCATCCATCTATCATCCATCAATTTTTGATAGCACTGTTGTGGCAGCGGGCAGCAACAAATCCCAGCTGAGAACTAGTGTACATCATGGCCCATGTAAACGAAACAGACATATGTATTTGGAAACTTTCTTTGCAATGGAGGAGAGGGCGTTGTGAGCATTCAACAGAAGAGACTATGCCCAAGAAAAAATAGAAAGGTGCATTAGACAGACAATACTAGAAGACCCACTTGAAATAAGTATCTATGGATACAGAGGATTTCTTGTATGAAGCAGCTCACAGTGAAGAAAGGGTTGGGGACCACAGATTTGCATGCTATACCCTACCTGACCAGAAATTGCCCATCGTTCCAGTAGCCAAGAAGCCCGCCATCACAGGTCTGAATGACTATAGACCCGTCGCACTGACATCTGTGGTCATGAAATCGTTCGAGAGGCTAGTGCTGAACCACCTGAAGGAGGTCACGGGCCCCCTGCTTGACCCCCTCCAGTTTGCCTACCGGGCAAACAGGTCAGTGGATGATGCGGTCAACATGGGACTGCACTACATCCTGCACCACCTGGACACCCCAGGAACGTACGCCAGGATCCTGTTCGTGGACTTCAGCTCGGCGTTCAACACCATCGCCCCTGACATCCTCCAACAGAAGCTCATCCAGCTTGCGGTGCCTGCCTCCACCTGTCAGTGGATCACCAGCTTCCTGACCAACAGGAGACAGCGTGTGAGGCTGGGGGGCATCACATCTGACACCCGGACCACCAACACTGGAGCCCCTCAGGGGTGCGTCCTCTCCCCACTGCTCTTCTCCCTCTACACCAATGATTTCTCCTCAGGTGACTCTCGTGTGAAGCTCCTGAAGTATGCAGACGACACCACTCTCATCGGACTGATCCAGGACGGTGATGAGACTGCGTACAGACAGGAGGTGGAGCGGCTGGTCCACTGGTGCAGTCAAAACCATCTGGAGCTGAACCCGCTCAAGACCGTGGAGATGACAGTGGATTTCAGGCGAGACCCTTCACCACTTTTACCCCTCACTATCCGCAGTAATACTATTCTTTCCACAGACACCTTCAAGTTCCTGGGAACCACAATCTCTCGGGACCTGAAATGGACCGGCCACATAGACTCTGTCCGGAAGAAGGCCCAGCAGAGGCTGTACTTCCTGAGACAGCTCAAGAAGTTCAACCTGCCGCGAGAGCTTCTGAAGACCTTCTACACTGCCATCATCCAGTCTGTCCTCTGCACCTCCATCACTGTCTGGTTTGGATCGGCCTCCAAACAAGACAAGCACAGACTACAACGGACAATCAGAACTGCAGAAAAGATCATTGGAATCAACCTCCCATCTATCCAAGACTTGTACCTGTCCAGGACCAGGAATCGGGCAAGGAACATCTCTACAGACCCTTCTCACCCGGGTTGCAGTCTGTTTGAACTACTCCCCTCCGGACGGCGTTATAGAGCTCGGTACGCCAAAACCAGCAGACACAGAGACAGCTTCTTCCCCCAGGCTGTTGCTCTGATGAACTCACACCACTCAGAGTCTCAGAGACATTACTGTGCAATAACATCCTGCTCCTCACACCTTCTTGAATTTGTCTACACTGTTTTTGCATTATTCACATGTCCTGAATGTTGTTAGTCACCTAAATGTTGAACAGAGGGTGTGTTTCTACCGAAGTCAAATTCCTTGTTTGGCACGCTCAAACATGGCGAATAAAAAACTCTTGAATCTTGAATCTTGAATAACAGGATCAATTGAAGTTTTCATGCCTATAAAACATCATATCCACTGAATGTGTGCATAAAGGTGGAGTGGGGGGTTAAATATGAGCACCTATCCTGCTGTTTGTTGTGACCACACGGTGTAATTGGCTTTACTTTGGCTTTGCTCTGTTTTACTGTAGATGAAGCAATTAAATGTGACATTCGCCTCTGCTTCTGACTTTGATTAAAAGTTGGACAATGATGGAGTTGAAAAGGGCAACAAAGCTTTTATACAGAGTGACATTTTCACATTTTTAAATAAATGACAGAATAAATGGCATATTACAAACAAGCAAGCACCCACTTAAAACATGCAATTAATATTTCTTATTAATGTAAACCAGGCTGTGGCTTTCAAGGTCGAATCAGTTTCTTTATTCTATATGTCACTGTGTAAGAATGGTATCCTTTTGTTATTTATTCAAAGCAAGATAACTGTGTCACGTACCGGCGCCACCTGTGACAGGACCACGCCCCCCTATAAGCGGAATTGCCGCCACCTGCCACAGGCTCATTGACAGCGCTATATCAACGCCGCCAGCGCAGACCCGAGTGTCCGTCTGTCCCGTGATATTGCTTTGCTCTCCGGTCCACGACAAACTGACGTCCTTGAAGAATCGAAGATACCGCAGAACAGCTTGTTCTTCCCAGCCTGATCGCCGATCCAGCGCCAGCTCCAGCTACTCCCACCTTACCGCAATAAAGTCTCTATCGCTACGCACTTGGCTGGACTGTCCAATCCCTTACAGTACAGACGGACCAACGCTATGCAGCCAGCGAACGAAGAGACGGCATTCGCCCGACTGGAGCGAGCCGAGACCGCCATTAGCAGCCTATCCGCCGACATTCGGAATCTGATCGAGGTGGGCCAACGGCAACAGCAGCAGGGGATGGCCCAAGCCCTCCAGAGTTTGTCGGTGGCTGCGCCCCCGGCTGTCACGGCACCCCCGCCCGTCGACCGAGGCCAGGAGGCTCGTGGACGTTCCGGAGCCCCGCCTCGGCAACATCGAAAAATTCAGCGGAGATCCCAAACACGTGAGGGCGTTCGTGACTAACTGCCGTATAATGTTTGGTCTCCAGCCCGTCACGTTTGCATCGGAGGCTGCCAAAGTCGGGTTCGCCCTAACCCACCTCACGGACAAGGCGCGGCTGTGGGGGCTGGCCGAATACGAGAGGGGGGCCCCGGCTTGTGACACGTTCGACGCATTCGCGGGGGAATTGCTCTGCCTGTTCGACCAAGGAACTGGCGACCCTGCGTCAAGGTAGCCAATCGGTCGCAGATTACGCCCTCAAGTTCCAGACCCTGGCCGGCAGCAGCGGGTGGAACGAGCCCGCGCTCGTCAGCACATTCCTCAACGGTCTCGCTGAGTACGTGAAGGACGAGCTAGTTTCCCGCGATCGGCCGCGAACCCTGAATGACGCGATGGACTTGGCGGGCCGAGTAGACCGGCGGATCCGGACGCGGCGGCACGATCGGGAGCGGAGGTCCCTGCGAAACCCGCCAACCGCACCACCCGCCGAGCCCATGGATCTGGGAGGGGGGTCATCGAGTGTCGGTGTGCCTGTTAAAGGGGCGGAGCTCACGCGGCGTCGGGGGATCCGCGTGAGCTCGACCAGCACAGGCTCTCCCAGTACGCTCACGTTACAGGCACGAGTCCAGCGTGAACGTGAGGCAAGCACGGTGGGCTCTGTTCTTTGACCGGTTTGAGTTCTCTCTCTCTCTCCTACAGGCCGGGTTCCCGCAACGCGAAGGCGGACGCTCTGTCGCGTTCGTTTCCTGGCGGGGAGGAGGGACGGGGTCTGCGCTCGTCCGTGCTACAATGGGCACACGACTCATGCCTGGCCTGTCATCCCGGAGCTGCGCGCATGAGGTACGTGGCGGCACAGCGTTTCTGGTGGCCCACCTTGCAAGTGGACACCAGCGATTACGTCAGAGCCTGCTCAATATGTAACCGCTGTAAGACCTCTACTCGTCCTCCAGCCGGGCTGCTCCAACCCTTGCCGGTTCCCCGGCGTCCCTGGTCTCACCTGTCTATCGACTTTGTCACGGGCCTTCCCCCCTCGGAGGGGAACACGGTGGTCCTCACGGTGGTGGACCGGTTCAGCAAGATGACGCACTTCATTCCTCTGCCTAAGCTTCCGTCCGCGAAGCAGACTGCGTCCATCATGGTGCGGGAGGTGTTTCGTCACCACGGCCTCCCACAGGACATCGTGTCGGACCGTGGCCCGCAGTTCGCTTCCACCTTTTGGGCGGAGTTCTGCCGACTCCTCGGCGCTACGGCCAGCCTCTCGTCGGGGTTTCACCCTCAGTCCAATGGTCAAGCGGAGCGTCTGAACCAAGGAGCTGGGCAGGTCCCTTCGATGCATGGCCGCCGGGGACCAGCGTGGGTGGGTCCAACAGCTTCCTTGGGTGGAGTACGCCCACAATTCCCTCCCCAGCTCGGCTACGGGACTGTCGCCCTTCCACTGCGTCTTCGGGTACCAGCCACCCTTGTTCGTCCACCAGGAACGTGACACGGCGTGCCCGTCGGCCCAGGCTTGTGTCCGCCGTTGTCGTCGTGCCTGGGCGAGGGCCCAGACCGCTCTTCTCCGCTCTGTTTCAGGCTACGCCCGCCAGGCGAACAAGCGCCGGTCGCCGGCTCCGGAGTACAGAGTGGGCCAGCGGGTGTGGCTCTCGACGCAGGATTTGCCGCAGCGAACGGGATCCCGCAAGCTGGCGCCGCGCTTTGTTGGACCGTTTCCCATCCAGAAGGTGATCAGCCCGTCCGCCGTCAGTCTCCTCCTTCCTGAGTCCATGAAGGTACACCCCACGTTCCACGTGTCCCGTGTGCGGCCCTTCTTTGAGAGCGCATTGGCGCCCGTTCCGCCGCAGCCGCCGCCGCCCCAGCTCATCGATGGGGGCCCGGCTTACGCCGTCCGCTCCCTGCTCCGATCGCGACGGCGCGGTCGTGGCTTCCAATACCTGGTGGATTGGGAGGGCTATGACGACGCCCACCGCGGCTGGATCCTCGACCGTTCGCTCATCACGGAGTTCCATTGCTGTCACCCGGACCAACCGGGCCCCCGGCGCGGGCGGCCGAGGACGGTCAAGGGGCCCAGGGGTAAGGGCCCGGGACGGCCTTGTCCGCCGGTGCCGGAGTCTTCTGCCCCCGCATCCATCGACCCTGCGTCGGACGTTTCGTCGGAGGACTGGTCGTCCGGGGGGTTGCCTTCCTCTGCCTTCTGGTCTTTTTTGTGTTTTAGTGCTCTGGGGACGTCGGGAGCCGTCCCTTGTGGGGGGGGTTCTGTCGCGAACCGGCGCCACCTGTGACAGGACCACACCCCCTATCAGCGGAATAGCCGCCACCTGCCACAGGCTCATGGACAGTGCTATATCAACGCCGCCAGCGCAGACCCGAGTCTCCGTCTGTCCCGTGATATTGCTTTGTTCTCCGGTCCACGACAAACTGACGTCCTTGAAGAATCGAAGATACCGCAGAACAGCTTGTTCTTCCCAGCCTGACCGCCGATCCAGCGCCAGCTCCAGCTACTCCCACCTTACCCCCCGCCCGCAATAAAGTCTCTATCGCTACGCACTTGGCTGTACTGTCCAATCCCTTACAAACTGGTTGGTGCTTATATTTGGAAGCACATGGTTTGGGTTAAAAGGGGAAGGTCATAAGGCAAAGAGTGACATTTTCAGCAAGCAAATCACAAAAAAAGGCACCAAAAAGATTATTGCCGAATTTGGTGGGCTGAATCTCAGCCATTTTGCTCAGTCACACAAAACATAGAGTACCGTGTTCCCTCGCTATTTTGTGGTTCACCTTTGGCTGCCTCGCTGTTTTTTTGTTGAGTGTCAGTGTGTCATGCTTGTATTTATTTAATTAACAGCATAGGAATGTTAAACAACAGAGTGTCACGCCCGTGCCAGAGCACGTGCTGCCTGCACTTCCCTCAGCCACACCCCTTTCGTTACCATAATGTCTGTCACCTGGTTCCTCTTGTTACCCTGTGTATTTAAGCCCTGCCCGTGTATTTCTCCCTGTCGGTGTCTACTGTTGTGATCCGTCCCTGTCCGCGCCCAGTGTTCCTGTTCCTGTCGTTCGGTTTTCCTCGGTCTGTCTGGAGGCTCGCGGTCAGAATTTTATCCTTGTCCAAGTATCCAAGTGGACTTCTGTCTGTTTGCTGGCCGTGAGCCTCTATCCCGTTTGTGTCTTCGTTTCCCAACCTGACTCCCTTCCAACTCCCTTTCCCTTCAATAAATCCTGGTTCAAGTGGCATTTGGTCGCCCTGGCTCAATTCATTCCTGACAGAAGACACCGACCATCACAGCGGCCAGCGCTTGGACCAACTCCACCACCAGCTCCTATCTGCGACGCCAGACTCACGGCCGCCATCGGACTTTGCTCCAGCGACGCTGGATGCACGTGAGCCATTGAGATCCACCTTTGCACCGCCGGATCCGCAGCTGTCGCCGGATCCGCGGCGGTCGCTGTACTTCGGGCCAGCGCCATCGGACTCGTGGCCGCCATCGGTTCTCAACCCCGCGACGCTGGACCCACGGCCGCCGTTGATCCTTGTGCCAGCAGCGCCCGAACCTGCGATCATCACCCGACCCCACGTCTAGGAAGGAAACATGCTCGACTCCGGCCGCTGCGCACTACTCCGCCTCCCCGAATGCCGCCGATTGCGGCATAGACTCCCCGAATGCCGCCGAATGCGGTTCTGTTTCCCCGAGTTGCCGCCGAATGCGGTTCTGTTTCCCCGAGTTGCCGCCGAATGCGGTTCTGTTTCCCCGAGTTGCCGCCGAATGCGGTTCTGTTTCCCCGAGTTGTCGCCGAATGCGGTTCTGTTTCCCCGAGTTGCCGCTATGTGTGGGTAAGACTTTGCTGCTGCTGGTTCGGACTTTGCCACAGACCAGTGGGGTTGTTTGGACTGGTGCGCATCCCCCCCGCTCGCCACGTGGGGGTTTGTTTTTTTGGGGACGTCGGGAGCCGTCCCTTGTGGAGGGGGGTACTGTCACGCCCGTGCCAGAGCACGTGCTGCCTGCACTTCCCTCGGCCACACCCCTTTCGTTACCATAATGTCTGTCACCTGGTTCCTCTTGTTACCCTGTGTATTTAAGCCTTGCCCGTGTATTTCTCCCGGTCGGTGTCTACTGTTGTGATACGTCCCTGTCCGCGCCCAGTGTTCCTGTTCCTGTCGTTCGGTTTTCCTCGGTCAGTCTGGAGGCTCACGGTCAGAATTTTATCCTTGTCCAAGTGTCCAAGTGGACTTCTGTCTGTTTGCTGGCCGTGAGTCTCTATCCCGTTTGTGTCTTCGTTTCCCGACCTCTCCCTTCCCACTCCCTTTCCCTTCAATAAATCCTGGTTCAAGCTGCATTTGGTCGCCCTGGCTCAACTCATTCCTGACACAGAGTGCACTTTATATAGTGCTTTTATCGACATTGACGTGTTCAAAGCGCTTTACAAAGTCTCACATGCACCCATTTACACAACCATTCTTAGCCACAATGTGTTCTAACACACTGTGTATCTAGATGACTTTGTAAGTTTGCAAAACCGGTTTGTCATTGTGACTTTACACATAACACTGTCAAAGTTTGTAATCAAAGTTTAATTAAAAACAAAAGTCCTTGTTTTACTTTCAGAAAACTGCCACTAAAACATTCAATTATCAAGACGTAAACATTTAATGTATCCCCTTATTCTGATCTGAAAAGATCCATGATACCTCATAAATTGCTATCAGCTTAGGCAGGAGGAATGCATCTCCTGCAGAATATGTCCTCATATTATTTAATTTAAGTATCTGTCACACTAATTGTCTACCAAGACAGCCCAGACAGACTGTCATGCATCATTAATATTGTCCTGCCTCACATATCAGGTTGTCTAGTTCAACAACTACTTTTAGAAGCTTACTCACTTAAGATACCAACATTTTAGGCCTTGTCTTTTATCACCAAGGAGTGAATCATCCGAATTGGTCTCAATCCCAGGTTTTAACATCTTCAGAAAAGACTGCAACTCCAGGGGGGGGGGGGGGGGGCTATTATTTATACGTGACACCTTGATCTGTATGTCAATCAATCTACCCCAACGCACTATTGAATGTAAAACTCTCACACAACATGAACATTAATATTCTAACCCACTACCGACCACCAATTGAAAAGGGAACCTCCCATATCCGACTGTCCCATCTCATTAAGAAAATGAATGGTAGACTTTTTCAAAACCAAAACATAGTAAACTAAAACAATGCATCTACTAAACTAGGCCTCACACAAATGATCAAAAAGCCCATTTTTTTACGAACTCCTTAATAATTACTTACTTTTTACTTTACGAATTACTAAGCCCACCCAGATATTGATTGACCTTGTCTTCACCAACAAATTCGATCGAATTATAAAAACATATAACCTAATTACAGGTCGATCAGACCACAATCTAACACTAGTTAACAGAAAACGATCCAAAACACGATTTGAAAACACCATGCAGAACACCACTAGAAAATATTTTGTCCCAAACAGTGCTCTGCCAGAAATTGATGAAGATATTAAAAATGCAAAATGGGCAGACATAGAATACTGTGATTGCAATGAGACCAGCAACACTGTTCTCACAACCATTTCTAAACTTGTGATGTGTCATGCGCATACGAGCGCACCCAAACGTAACATAAAAAAGCTGCCATGGTATAACGATGCATTATCAACAATTATGAAACAAAGAGACACCGCACTAGAAATATTCCCAAAATGCAAGAATAATACTGGTAGACAAATTTTTAAGAATTACAAAAAAAAAAAAACACTAGACTGTTAAGGCACACCCAGAAAAACAATTTCTTTCAACTTATATGGGAAACAAAAGGAGACAGCAATTGACAAACAAACCGGCAAAGTATCATTTACAACATCAATCCACGTCAATATTGGTGGAATGGTGGCCACAGAAAATGTAAAAGTTGCGGAAGCCTTTAACAACCACTTCATTAATATAACAATAATGCCAATGACCAACAACCCACCTGAGCTGAGACAGGCCACAGACCCGCACTAATCACCCCCACTCATTAATGAATGAATTAATAAATGAATGCATTCATTCATTCATATATTCATTCATTCATTAAAATGTAGAACACTTAAAATGAAGTGTCCTGCAATACAGTCAGATAAATAGCAGAAGAAAAAACAGCAAAAATCAATGCATGACTCCACTAAACGCAAAGTGCTTTGATTTTGATGAAATGCATGATGAAAAGTTGCATCATCTTTTTCTAATGTCTAAATAAAATGTTTTGTGTCTCTAGGTTGATGTCTAAACCACCCTGCATCATAATATCACTTTGGTATCTCTATTGTTCAAACATGCACACAAACACTCAAACATCCACATTGCACCCTCAAAATGACATCACTTCCCCATCATTTGGTGAAAATTACATCTGCCCCCCACTATTTCACCAATCACTCCAGTGGCTGTTTTTTTCTCCCTCTTCTCTCCCTTTTTTGCCTCATGTCCCAATCTCAGTCCTTCTACTTTAATTTGACCCTAAATTGCCAGACCTGAATTGCCCACAAACAGTGTGGGGTGGACAGGCCGGCAGGAGGTGTATGTGAATGTGTGAGTGTCCATGTTATCACCATCGCTTTTCATTTTGCTCTCCGAGTGGTGCTGTCAGAATCCAAACAAGATATCACTCTCTGGCCGATCCCAACAGGGTGTCAAGAAAGTACATAAAGAAGATGGAAAGACAGCCTAAGGACAAAGGAAAATCCAAATGGTTGCTTTCACGACCCCAGCCCATTTACCTTACAAGACTAATCCTGTGATTTACTTTGTTCCTTAATCCCAGCTGCCAATGGGAACCAGCTTGTCTCTGTTGGTACCGCAAATGGCACCTTGGAGTGTGCCTTGATGATGTGGAGGTTATTTAAAACAACTCATGCCCTGTCGGATGTGAGGTAAACCCATTAATGAAAAACTATCTTGAGATCTAAGATGAGCGTGTGGGCTAATTAGTTCTTCCCCATTTTAGTTACTAAATGGTTCTTGGGCTCAAACATCCAACTTCTCAATGTTCATTCGTAGGGCAGCCACCTCCTGCTATCAGTAGGCGAGACCCGAGACAACTAACATTTTTGTCTCTAATGTGGATCTTTGTTTTTCCTAGGGTGTTTACTGTGTCATCCAAGTCAGTTTCAAGTGTTCACCCATGAATGACATTGAAAATTCCCGTGCAAAACAGATAGAAAATGCATGCCACAATCTCAAACAGGGAATGAAATGATGCAAGTGACCCTGTGAGCCAATTGGAACATACTTTGGGGTGAAATGTACAATTATGAAAAGGCCAAAGATATTGAACCTTTTCATTTAAACAGAAATGCTGTGATTTTGTAGTGTCAGACCTAAAACGCACTACCTACTAACCTATGAATACTTATGCAAATAAAATGGTAGAAAAGATGCCACTGTGCACTAACTAAAACAATTTTTTTTTGCAAGTTTAATTTTCATTTTACCTTCTTAGCGCTCATCTGTTACTTTTCTTCCAGTGTAAGCTTGACAGGTCTATCTGCTGTTTGTTCCCTCTTACTTTTTGTTAAAGAGATTTTCTGTAGCTTTTGTTAAGGGTCGAGCAGCTGTTTGCCTTAAGCTCTTCCAAGCCAGTGTTTCTTCAGTGGCTTTTTGAGTGGCTTGGTTCATAACTGGGTTGGAGCCCAAGCTTGGTTGATTGGTTCTAGCGCTGGATGATCCTTTAATTGGGAAGGTGCAAAGTCATTCAAAAGGTGAGAAGCTCAGTCATCGGAGATGGGACCCGGAGTTGAGCTGCCGCGCCTCAACATAGGTGGGTGACTTTGTTTTAATAAATCCATCAACTGTAAATCTTGAGCCATCCATGGGACAACATGCTGCATGTTGCTGCAATTCCTCTCCAGTTTATAAAACAGCACATCATTTAATTCAGTCTGCTGTCTGGATATGGTGCCAGGTCATAAAAGAGTCTGATTTAAACAGACATGCCATGGCTGTCAAGGTTGGGAGAAAGGTGGAATACAACTGTTTTACATTCAGAAGCATGAGGGAAACAAAGGAGTGCCAGACAGTAATACACAAGGTGGTTCTGCGAATAAAGTGTAAGGGTGAGTGAATTTACCAGGAATATTCACATTAGAGCTTTGGATGCATCATTGTTATTTTGCGTTAATATCAATTATGACTTGATGAAATGGTAATTAGTTTTTATTGCATATTTTGTACACCTGAGGATAAGGTGAAGGAAGAGATTTAGGAATTGTTCATTTAATACAATTTCTCATGTATACTTAACCCTTAATGCAAATTAAATGCTTAGATGAGGTTTTTCAACCAGCTGTTGAAGACAAGAGTGCATGTATTTTTAATTGCTGTTACGATTTAGGTGGTGCAACGGTGGACCACTGGTTAGCACGTCCGCCTCACAGTTCAGAGGGTGCGGGTTTGATTCCAACTCTGGCCCTACATGTGTGCAGTTTGGAAACGTCTAAGTGCTACTAAGAGATTACAAAATCAGAAGCTTTTTAGTTTGGCAAACAGCTTGAGTGGTGTAACTTCCTGTTCAGTGTAAATGAAACATGCCTGACGTCGACAACACTAAACGCTAATGTTTCTGACCCGGTACCTCGGTTGCCATTTGCAGATGAGCAAACATTCTGCAGACAACATTGCTAGAATAGTAAATGCAATGGAATCAACTTTTCATCTTTATGGTATCTTCCAGTTATATTAATTTAGTAGTGGAAAGATGTCATAAAGCGCTGCTCATGTACATAAATGCTACATCCACCGTTTTCTCCCATCACAAAACACTGCACATGTACATGTCTCTCGCAGCAGACAATGCATGCGTGTGCATGTGCGGACTGGTTAATTCTTTGTTGCACCGCATTGGCTTGGGACTGCAGAGGATATCCTTTATTGGACTGATTAGAGAGACAGAGGGAGGTAGTGGATGGTGAGCGGAAGAAAAGGAGGGTAGGGGGCCTTCACAGGTAAACACCCCCGAGGCACTATTCGATCCAAACATTTCAATAAACGCACTCTCAAAGCTACAAACCAATTATTCATCACAAATTGCTGCTTTAAACAAGATCTAACCCCATTTAGGGGGTCCGCTCAACCAAAGCAGTTTTTGGAATGTACAGCGGAAAAATACTGTCGACCAAAACCTTGTTTGGATGTTCCTTTAAATGTTAAAACATAAAAGTTCATTGCCTATAACAAGCTTGAAGTAAATGTGAAAAGTATTGCAAAAAGCTAAGCCAGCTTTCCTCTAAATAAACATGTACCGCATAAATATACTAGAGACAATGGTTGAGCAAAATAGACTGGCGTTTATATTCCTATTGTATTGAGAATTTATTAAGCACATTAACGGTGGAATTTGCCCTTGATCGCCCACCTAATAGTACAAAGATATTCTCAGTGGAAATTAGTTGTAAAGTTACACACTTCATAGACCACAAAGCAATTTTCCAACAACATTCCAGTGCATCGTTCATAACACAGCTGCTCCACTTTCCCAAAATAATGACGGATATCCTGTAAATTGCCAATGTAAAATTTTAATAAAATGATTCATGTTTAAGCAGCAGGAGGTGGTTTTATCAATCTTCTGACAAAGAAATAGCCTTTAGTGGAGTCTTGAATATGGATGAAAACTCACTTATTTTCCAAATATGTGTCTCCTAGTAAAAATATACACAAGTGCTCTAAAACTCAATTTATAGCTGGAAGCTTAAAGCAAAAATAAGCTTTCAACAAAACTTTGACCGGTCAACATTAAAGTCTGGAATAGGAAGTCATCCATTTATCGTTCATTTAAAGCAGTCGATATTAGGTCAGATATGATTTTGGTACTTTGACAAACTCAGAGTGAGTCAAAATATCCCTTTGGAGCGCCAATCAGAACCCCGTTTGCGACAATCATTGGAGGTCATGGGCATTTCTGGCAAGATGTTATTCCAACATTGGATTTCTCGTAAACCACAGCTTTATGCATTTAGACGCCAAAGGTCGGGCAAAAATCTTGTCATTATGTGTTGGGAGCAGTGATAACTTCAAAGCTTCCTTGTTGAGGTCAAAAGGTCAGCTCGTGTCAGAGATGAAGTGGAAACTGTAGAGCTCAAGATCCAGTATATTGATGGCTTTCAAATATGTGGATTGTGATTTGAATCTGTAAATCCTCATTATAGTCTGAGCATTATTAACATGTAGAGACACCCGCATGCCCCCATGAATACTTAGATCCTGTATGCCTTCAGTGGAGGATTTGCACCCTAATCAATGAGGAAAATATGTACAAGACCGTTCAAAAGTTTGGGGTCATCCAGGCAATTTAGTGTATTCCATGAAAACTAACATAATCGCACAAGCTTGAATAGTCATTTACCACATTAACAATTTATAGAGTGTATTCCTGATTAGTTTAATGTCATCCTCATTGAAAAATAGAGTATGACATGTAAATATAAAAAATAAGATTTTATTTTAAAATTAAAGCCATTTCCAAGTGACCCCAAACCTTTGTTACGGTACAGTACTTTGCATCAGGATGAGTTTGGCAACTTAGCATTATTGAAGTCAAGTAAGTATTTTTTGCCAAGTCAGCACAGTGGGAAAAGTGCTCAACTCAAGGTTAACATATTCATATTGGTCATCATGTTCTAGTCAATTATTCACAATCAGATATATTTAGTCAGTCTGTCTTCATCTGGGGGTTGTCAAAGATCGAAATATTTTACACCAAATGATGATCCAAGCGTCTGACTTCCATTTTTAGGTCAGCACAGTTTTACTCATCATGTTCTAATTGAGAGTCATCCTGTTATGTATGCATACACTGAAACTTGCAAGTTCCTCATTTGGCTTTCTCTCGCTGCTCCAACTCTTTGCAAACACTGCCCTGGAAGCCTCTGGGTGCCCTCTCTGCAGACAATCTCAGCTCCCATATTGGCTTAAACACCAGAGCCCAATTTAAAATATGCACACAACAGCCTTTTTTTGGCCCTTGTAGGACAATTAAAATTGTTTTCTTTGTCTGAAAATACAAGATTGCGATCGGCCATAAAAATGTTCCGGTACACGAGATGGCTCAGCATTGTGCTTCGTACTTTAGACGTGCTTCGCTGTAAGTCAAAGCAGTCTAAAATGAGAGTGCTTGGTGGGCGTTTGGGAGGATTCTAAAATAGAATCCTGGGCACCCATCACCTCCTTAACACTAGGATTACCAGCATTTTCACACAACTCCTTTTTCTACCAAGATTTGGCAGCGTTGGGTTACTATACATCTAATTAGGCCACTTTTTCTTATGTACATGAGCCATTAGATAGGAACGTGGTAAACAGCGATAGCTGTGAGGGTGAGAAACAAAGATGCCAAGTGTTTATAGCTCCCTCTCAAGCTCAAATCAACTTTTAGTCACAGGAACAATCTGATATTTGGGAAGCTTTATCCTATCAGGTAGTAGTATTGTTTTATTTCCTCAATGGGGAGGGTGCCAGTGACACTCTGCAGCATAAACTAATACCAATTGTCTATGCACCAAATTACTCAATTCACGTTCGCACTCCCTATTGAGGAAATCCGACAGTATACAATTCGGACTTTCGGTTTTGCAAAATCTTGATATCCAATGCATTCTGGGATGTTGCAAATTTACAACATTGGCCTGGTGCGGTAAATTAACAGTGAAGGCTGAATATGTATGAACACTATTTTTGTTTGAAAAGCCTCCTCAATGTTAATGTTTTTAACAATGTTACAAAGTGCTTTACAATGGTAGAATGACAAAAACAACTTGTTGGATGAGTAAAGGGGATACTCAGAGAAGTCCTCCAGTGATGACAAACTCAAAAGTCAGACCCAGAGATGGAGGATCAGACTTATTCAAGAGGCATCTGTTAATCACACTAGCGATGAGAAGACTTGTGACCTACATCTAGTCAGACCATTCTTGAAGGGTAAATTTGTCTCTAACTTATATGAGTTTCAATTCTTGTAGAGCTTCTTATGATTCTCTTGTGGATTCTGATGTTGATGCCTTCACGAATGTGGTTCATTTTATGACATTTAAAATTAACGAGCTTCAGCTTTTTAGATGAAACATTCTTTCTTGTGCCTACTTTCTTGAGATCAGAGTGCCCAGAGAAGACCCACACAGCCACAAGGACAAGATGCAAACTCCACACAGGAGTCGGAATGGAATCCGCAACCTCTGCAGTATGAGGCTGACGTGCTGGCCAGATATAATTTAACAAATTTAACATTTATTGTAATAGGAGTATGAACCAGTATAAATAATAATGTTTAAATCTGCACAATAATAATGTGATAACGTCCTCACTTGCTTGGTCGAAAAGGCGACTTTAACATTTGGACAAAAAAAAAAGATCTTTATCTCCATGCACAATTACAGTGTTATTTCAGCATAGCTTAAAGAAATCCAGCAATATCCCTTTGTTCATGGCGAGAGATTCAGCGCGTGCATGTATTTCCGATGATGTCTTGCGTTCCTAGCTGTAACTAATTAGAGTTGCAGCAAGACCGGATTCCAATTGCTGGGTGACTGCAACCCCAACGACCTTTCAATCCAGCCCGCAGAACCGATCTCATCCAAAATCCAAACAGTTACAGAGTGTGAGTCGCATGTTCTACTACATGTACAGCAAGTTATAAAGACCCATGTCATTCTCCATGCATGATGCATGTTTAGCTCGCAATGAGGAAAATGTGAAACAAAAATCGCAGATTTTCAATTTGACACCGGTCCAAAGTGATCAAGCTGTCCCTTGCGGATGTTTAAAATCAGTCAGTTTCTTGCCCAAGGCCTATCAGGATTACCAGCCATCCAATTTAAATTATTTTCTCTGATCTCTCATTTCCAAATTAGGATTAAATTTCAGACAATGAAAAGAGAATCATGCAGTTGGATTTAAAGTAACTTGATGTGATTACAGCTACAATCCCTTGTTTTATGTTTTTATTTTTAAGAAATGTGCTAAATTGGGGACAAGCAATGTGGCAAGACATTTTAAATCTGATATTAGAAGACAAAAGGTAATTATTTTAGATGGCCTTTACAAATGTGTTCATAGAAAAATTGGCATCTTTGTGAGGTTTTTCTATTCTATAACCACCATCTTCTCTTGATGAACAAAATCGCGAATAATATTAATATTGACCATTAATAAAACTTACTTAATTATTATAGACATGAAAGAAAACTTTGTCACTTCAAGTTCTAATCACTAACACTCATTGCAGTCTTTGAATAGTCGCAATTGTTCTCACTAATTAATGAATGTTTCATTGAGTTTCTCATTCACGTTCTAACCCGGAAAATTACCAAGTGTATTACTTATTTGTCTTTTTAATCAGAGCTATTTAGTAATGTAATTAATTTCTTTAACTGGAAGCACGATTGATTCATTAAGTAAAGTGAGATTTTCCTTGTCCTTCTCCCAGTAGTAGTGCACCTACTATTCAATGTTCCATTTTAAGCATGTAAACTATTCATTCGAGTCCAATCCCATTCAAAACACATTTAAAGATTATGGAATAAATTAAGTAAAATTAAGTCAAATTAAATTGAGTATTCAAAGTTTGTTCACCAAACCCAAATCTATTTATTTATTCATTTATTTATTGCTAAATGCTTGGTTTGAGTTTGGCGCGTTGCCTTTCAGTAATGTGATTAAGCAACCGAATCAAGAAATTTGTCAAAATAATTTCAGAAATATGTTGGACAGGGTTAGGGTCATATCACTTTCAAAATGAGAAACAGATGTTTTATCGTAAATCACTGCCAACCGGATTGACATAATACACACAAATATTATCATTTTTTAAACAACAACTGGCTGTGTACTCAAATTAAAAACTGAGTATTATTTTTCAGTATATTAGCACCATTATTGAATGCAGAAGTATAGTTGTGCCCACTTGGCTCTCTTGATCATCATAGACAGCAAAGAAACCTTCATTGAAAGAGTAAATGTTTCAGAGAATCCATCCATATAAATCATTACTGTATTTGTTGTTGCGCAGTTATAAGATCTAAAATGGTTTTCTCTTGACTGTTTAGGACTATAATCCTCCCAATAAGATAAGAAACATTCCTTCATGTCATTATTGGCCAAGAGTCACAAGACGTATCGATTCCAACAGTCACGCACATTAATAGGTATCTGGTTATCCATCGAGTAATCTGTCTGAAAAAAAGGGTGGAGGGCCAGAGCAAACAAGAGCCAACACACTAAAGTCTGCATAAACCAAAGAAGTGGGTGGAACTGGGCAAGGAGCAAAAAGATTTCAGAAGACGTGTAAGAAGAGCAACACTACCACCTACTGCTGCTGGGTCTGACCCGCTAGCAGGCTTTGACATCATCGCCGCGTTATTTAGGAGGAGACAACAGGCCTTGCCAAACACTGTCATATTGTGTTTTCCGGTTAAAAGAGACGACCACTAATTCAGCTGTTGTGCCGATTATGGGAGATGAGCATATGTTCACTGCAGGATTTCACTGCAAGCTGGCGATGAAAAGTATAATTCACAGGTTTAATAGAGATGGATTTTTTTTCCTCAAGCAGCTCTCAAGGTGAGTGTATGATTTATGTGCCATACGTCCTGTTGTTGGTCTTGCTTAATCAATTGACAGCAAGCGACAGTATAAAACAATCTGCTGGAAGAGTGAAGAAAATATTTATTTTAACTGAATCACACTGTTCAGGTTAACCTTTTACATAGTGTTCTTATTTTCACTGCACTGGCAAAATCAACTTAGTTTCTGTCTGCCTGACTGCTTGAATGTTATTCTTGCATTTTTAAAAGCAGCTTTCCTTTACCAGTGAACCTCATTGTTCTCTTCCAAATAATAGTGATTAAAAAAAAATCGTTTTTTTTTATTTCATTCTCTCCATTGCAACTCACATAGCATCTATTGTCTAGAAAGACGTGAATCATTGTGAACTATAACTGGAAGCCACCAAATTGCACAACAGAAGAATATACATATGTATATGTAATGAGAGTCAGCAATAGGATGGTGCGCATGGAGACTGTTGGAAGGAGATGCTCTGTCTTTCATCTCCTTGCTCAATAAATTAACCAAATTCGCAACAGAAAAATTTAACCCCAAGTCAATGACTATAGAGCAGATCTAATACATCATCTTGAATTTGTCTGCTTGAGCGTGAAGATGATACATGATTTTATTTATTTTTTTAAAGAGGAAAAACACTTAACAACAATCCCAGGTTCTCCTCTGCAAACTAGACCAACAAAGTTATGTGCACTTATTAATCCATCACCCAAGATTAATTTCCAAAGTCTGATATTAAAATGACCTGAAATTACAAGACATTGATTAAATACAGCCCCGCTTACTTGTAAGATAAATTCACTTTTTTAAAAAGACAAATATTTTTACTCGAAGCTGGTTGAGGGGAAACTTCACCAACACGTCATGCATCTTTATCAACAACAATAATGTGATTACCTCCAAATCCTCAGAGCCTTTTGGATGTTTACATGTGTGTGTCATCATAATGCTCTCACACCCGATAGATATATTAAGTTTATCCCCGGTCTTGGCATCTGTTCATTTGGCACTATCTTAATACCGTTTTTTTCCATGTATAATGCGCCCCCATGTATAATACGCACCCTAAAAATGGCATGTTGATGCTGGAAAAAAAGCCTGTAGCCATGTATAATACGCACCCAAATCCTGACTCCTACTTAAGTCCGTAAATGTAAAATTATTTCAGAAAAAAGATCATCTTTGGGAACAACCGGATGTTATTCTGCCGGTCAGTATCACTGCGCATGCGCTAGCAAACTCGATAGCGAAGAAATGTTTCGGATTTGTGTAGGGTACATTGTGACAGCAAACGAGCAGGTGATCGAGCAAGCGTCTGATACGAGAGCATTGTGTTCGTATGTGTTTTGTACCCATGTATAATGCGCACCCCAGATTTTAGGACAATAAATTAGTTAAATTTTGCGCATTATACATGGAAAAAAACGGTAACACTTAATAGAAGCAGTTAATTTTCACTTGATTAACTGCAAAGTTGATCATCTTACTTCAATGTTTTATTATGCAATATTATGTAATTATGTAATGTTATTTTAGGTAAAGACTGCATAAAATAAGTGTATGGTATGTAGTGGCTAGCAAACCTCCATTTTCTGCTTTTCATGTTTTTTTTGGGAGACATATAGCCTTGGAGATGAAATGGCCCATCAGACCATCTTAGTTGGACTTAATGATCAAAGACACACATTATAAATTAGTTTCATCATGACCCACATTTCAGCATTTTCCATCTTATATCACTGTGACAGGTTTGAAGCTGAGAACCTCAATCAATTTTTGTATCCAATTCTTACTCAAATCTTGTGCTCTCCATGTGATGAAGTCCATTTCATTTGATCACCTACACAGTGGATATCAGTGGGTAAGTGCTTGACACTTCTCCCTCACCGTCTCGAGTTCCAAGTTCCAATGTTTGTTGGAAAAGCTCTGTCTTAATTTGCTTGTGTGTGTTTCCCCGGTATAATAATAATAATAATAATAATAATAATAATAATAATAATAATAATAATAATAATAATAATAATAATAATAATAATAATAATAATAATAATAATAATAATAATAATAATAATAATAATAATAGAAATCAAAGTCAGAAATATATGTCGAACCACATGAAGCTATTTCTAATTAAAATTTGCTGTTGACCAGCGTTATTGGACTTCAAGGTAATTGAACTTCGTGTGGGTTCAAGCAGTATAAACTTTCTATATTCAGAAAGTAAAACAGATTAAGGCGTTAAATCCCAAAGTCAAGGACTGACTGGCCGCCAATGACTTTTCAGCCTTGCCTGCTGTGAGAATAGATAAACTTGGAGCACATTCTCCTTGTCGTAAACTTATAGTAATAATCGTCTCGCTTCCCTGTGGGGAGACACAACCTTCTCCTTTGAATGATGACAAGTGCGTACCCTCCATTTCCTCTGGCTGGAGGCTCTGGTAAGTAAGGGGTGTATAAATGTCCTGTCTCATATTGTTGCCCAGAGGTGACCAAAACACTCAATGCATCTACCCACTCTACTTCAGCTTTTCCACTGGCTATCATCAAAGAAGTTTGAGATGTTGCTGAGCAAAAATTGCATCACACTCCTTTATGTGCGTGGTTGTGAGAGAGCGGTTAAACTCTTGCAAAGCAGTGATTGAAATCCCACTAAGAGCTCCTAAACAATTGTTAAAAATAAATGGTGTGAACATGCATCTCGTCTGATCGACACCATTTTATTTACATCGCGTCAATCCACATGGCCATACATCAGCATGGTTGTCGTGTTTTTTTATCTGTTTTCTGAAATTTGTGCTTAAGCAATACTATATATACGCATATCTATATCACTCTGTCCATAAAACCTATGGACACACTTGGTTAAAAAAAAAAAAAGCAGCAGAATAATGAATTATTTTACATTACAATTCTGTGGTTATATGCTCATCAGAGGCAAACTCCAATCAGATCCAAAGTTCAAAAGCTGAGCATGATCGTCTTTAATACTTTAATCGTCTTTACTTTAATAGAACTGTTGCAGAAATTTTTGAAAAGAAAAGTAGGGATCTTGAAATGAGCATCTTATTATCAATGCATATCACCAAACTAATTCAGAACAGAAAGCAAGACCCACAAACAAGCGGCAAGTGCTAACATTTCTGACATTCTGCAGGATCCAAACTTCAGGCAAGTAAGGATCGAAAAGGACAAGCATGCAGGTAACAAACATGATCATTCTACTTACAATTTTGTCAAATGCCCATTTATTCTTAAGCCTCTAAAATATAGTTATGCTGCATGAAATTTCCAGTTCTACTAGTCCTAAATGACAAATGCAATAATGCAAACTTTACACATTGAAATCAAAACTATATAATATTTATTCATATTAATTAAAACTGTGTCATTGCTCTGGTCCTAACTCTCAACATTTTCGATGAGTTGGTTGTTGTTTTTGCGTCCCAATAGAATATATTATTTTTACCTCTATTGCTTACGGAATTAAGATGAACTACCAGCAGCCCTTCGGATATTTCCTTATACCAATTGCCATCACTCACGGCGACTGTTCTACAACACAATTTTGTTTCAGCGTTAAATTCACTTTATATCGTGGATTCACTCTTGCGTTCAGTGTGTCGGTGTTGTGCGTTCAACAAGATGAGTAACATCCTGCACAAAGCCTCTCCACAAGCATAGTTTCTCTTCGGCATCTGGTGTGGCCTATATAGCTCAAACCCCAGAACAAACCTCCGACAAGCCCAGCCTGTGGTTCAGCCTACCGGAACTGAATTGCTTTCAAGAGATGCAGAGGGGATCTCGGTTTGCAAAAATTCCTACAGTGTTTGATACAGTGAATAGAACACTCACGTAGCCTATCCACATTGCTGACAGTGTTGTTTTGAAGCGTGGCTAGCAGTGCTCATAATTATTTATTATCAGCTGTTTACTGGGGGCCTAATGTATATGGCCCGGCTACATTTCCTGATTTGAAAATTCGGCCCAACTGAATTTGTAATCGAATAGCCCTGCTGCAGCAGTCGTAAAAGCAAAGAGCTTCTTTTAGACGTGTGCGTCAGCAAATTAAACTGCAGTTTTCGTCTTTGATGAGTATGCATGAGTAGCCCTTACTGATATATACAAATACTATATATTTTATATTTAATACTGAGGCTTTCACTTTCTACGCAGTTTTCTTGATCAGTGTGTCAGTCAACTGCAGGGCATATAAGACACTTTTCACGTTCACTTCCACAGCAAAAAATAAAGAATCAACTTTTGAATTCACACGTAGAGACAACCTTGACCCAATTAAGATTGTGTAGGAGTAAACTAACTTCCGTATAAAATTGTAGTTTAAAAGATGGCATCCTATCAGAGAAAGCACTGGAGAGTTCTACCTACCTACTAAAGCCTGTTGTTTTCATGTAAAACATCCTGTAACATTACAAACACACCTTACATGATGACACTTGCACACATCTGCAAACAGTGTAATTACTGCAGGAAATCTGTGTGAATGATTGCTACTGTCTTCACTCTCATCTCTTGTCTCACAATTAATAGGTATGAGCGGTTACAACCTATATTTTCTGTCATATTCTGTCTCCTACCCAAGCCACTCCACACAATCGTTCAATTAAAGGAGACCGCATCTGGCAAAATCTTTCTGTGTGCAACTGTGTGCAAGAACTATGCGAAGAAATGTCCAAACTGAGTTCTGCAGTCACTGTCTCTTGATTGAAGAAAAGTGCTTTAATGGATCCCCTAGCGCCTCGCTGAGTTTATGTCTGACCTCACTGTCGACCAGAGTTGTATTGGACATCAGTTCCAGCATCTTCTTTATGTAGTTTTGATATTTGATTTATCATTCGGCATTATGGGTCAAACTTAAAAAGCAAACACATAATAGGACACAAACTAGAATGATACTCAGAAAACCTCTGACTAAGGCAAATGATCCTATTGTGGATAAGCACCACCTCGTGCACATTCACCCACCTCCTTAATATGCCTAGATGTTGTCATTAAAATGCATGTATTAGTCACACATAAATGAAGAAAAAATGCAAAAAGCAGACTTTTTGATGATTTCAAGATATAAGATTATGTTTTTCTGTGCCATGAAGGTGATGCAAAAGCGTCATGGTTCCAGAGAGTAGACTAGTTTCATTCATGAAGCTGTACGGTGTCAAAAACACATAGATGACAATAAAGTATTGATATTGACTGGTATAAGTTATGAAATCTGCCGCATATCTATCTTTAGGTAAGGTAGGGCTACTCACTAACTCATCCATGTGAATGGAATATTGCATGCTTGTGCTCGACTGAGTACTGTATTTTTGTTGATAAAACATAACATCGCTACCAAGTTTTGTGTTGTTTTACCACATCGTTAACTTATTGAAAACAATACTTAGATGAAATCTAAAGTTCTTTGAAATGTTTTGAGGGCTTGGATTTACCTTTGGGGTGCTTCGGCAATGCTAAAAATGGGCTAGACATGCCCATGATAAAAATAAAAAATAAATAGTGCCTTTTATCAATTTATCAATATGTTGTACTTGTGTGTTCCCTTGTTTTGTACCACTGAACTACAATAAAGACAACATTGACTCAGCAAGTGAAGTTGCATTTGGCTCTCTTGATGGTGGCAACATCCTTTAGGGACCTTTGAGGACTTAAAAGTCGCTAAATGACACTGCTACCAATTAACGTATGATAAGTTTATCATTTATTTTTCATAGTCATCAGGTACAATAGTGGATAGGGAACACTGGATAGTTCTTTCAATATTTAAGAACATTAAGCTAGTCTCAGTGCGCCGGCAAATGCTAATACAGACCAGACATTTTTGTGAAGCTGGAGTCTGTGTGCGTAGAAGTGTTTATCTGTGTATCTGTGAGCTCTTCAACAAATTGGATGCTATTTTGTAACACCTTGTGTATGAGCATAAAGGCTGACATTGAATGTGACAATCAAAATGCAATGACTAAAAGAAAATGTTTGAAGCACACTTTGAGACAATATCACACGTGCAAAATGAATGTTTGTCACTGAAATTTCGACACCAGCTTTTTTTGCACTCATGTAGAAGCCCCTACCATATAAGCTCAGTATGATAAGAAATAGCAGGCAAGGTACAACTTTGAACACAACAAAGTCAAAGAATAGGCACAACCTGAACAGTCACTGTCAAAGTCATTAACTGGATGGATGTTTGTTCAATCTCTCTAGCTGAGCAAGGACAAAATGTTTTTCTAAATTTCTTTTAACTCAAGGACACTGAAACTGGGTAGAAATTGGGGAGCAACAGGGGGTCGATTGCTTTACACACTCAGTTTATAGTATGTGGTAATTTATTTTTCTCAAATTATATTATGTGGTAATTTATGAGAAAAGTCTATTCCAGGTTGAACATTTGTTATGGTGATGTCATGTTATTTATTTTACCATTAAGCTATGACCTAATGTGTCGCTCTTAATTTTGTAAATCTGTGTTTTGTTCTGAAATCTTAATAACATTATTATGTCAGAGAATTCCGCATCAGCATCTTACTGAAATCTGAGAAGTGTGAATGTAACAAGTACACTTAAGTGAAAGTTAATTCCCAAAATGTCTTTATAATATATTGTCTAAACACAGCACTCTGAGTCAATTACATTTGTGGAATATGAAATAGATTCACCCGTCTTTATCATCTCAGGAACGGCCATTTTACGACTTGCTGTTGACTGACAATGACATCACAGTTGCCAGTTCTCAGGTGACAACCAATCACGGCTCAGCTTCAGAAAACTCTTGACTCGTGATTGGCTGTGACTTGAGGCCTGGCAAATGTGATGTCAATTTCAGTCGACAGCAAGTGTCAAAACGGCTGACCCCTGAACTAAAAAAAACAGGTGGATTGTGTGTGTGTGCGTGCGTGCGTGCGTGCGTGCGTGCGGGCGTGTGTTGACCCTGATTTTACTGAGATTCAATGCATGTGAGGAAAGCTCTGTATAAAGGATTCAAATGATTGTTAAAGACATTCAATGTGAAAGACAGAAGTAATGTCCCACAACGCAAAATTATTTCACACAATATCCCATGCATATTCATTGACATTGCGAAAGCATTCATAGTAGTTTGTCATGAAACTGGCTGTTGAACATATACACAGTGTTGCTGATTAAACAATTTGTATGTACTACAATTGTGGTTGCAGTTGTGTCTGACTAAGAGGTGTTTCATCTAAACATTTATTTGTATGCCGAATTGTTCAAATCAAACTGTGTACGAAATAATGAGTCCTAATGTACAGAATATTTCAGATGAATTAATCCACATGTCAATACTAGAACATATTCATTTTCTTGTCATTCACAACATGCTCTCATGTTTCAAGATATTACCAATTGTTGTGAGGTTTGCACATACATATATGCTCCATAATGGAGTGACTGTTACAAACTCGGTGAAAAAAAATGTTTACCATCCCTCTTTTCATTTTCTTTGACACCTGTTTTGACCCCATATTGACATTTTCCATTAGCAGCTACCAGATGGAGTGAAGTGGCTGGAAAAAATAAAGGAGTCCAAGAATAAGGCGAGGAGATAATGGTTGCAGAAGCTGACAGAAATCTCAACAATGGCAGTTTGTCAGGATTGGGTCCACACGGTCATTTCCAGGCCCTTGACGCGCTTGTTCATCTGTCTCCATTTTTTTTATCTCACATCCTTATCCAGTTTTCTCTTCCCTTCTTCAATCATGGTATGACACTTTACAGTCTGCACATGTGCATTTCTCCGTTTATATGGACTCTAAGCTTGCTTTTATTGTTCCCAACATTTACATTATAGCTCATTTTCCTAGTGTCGAATTTTGCTATTTGTTATCCCATCTATAGCAAGTTGTATTGTGTATTAGCAATACACTAGCCAATATTCTCTAGTCAAAATTGTGTAGTAGTTTTACATGCACATGTAAATCATTGTTTTATGTTCAGTTTGACATTAAACAACAACTGGTTGTGGCAATATAGCTAAAACTGTCAGGTAACATGGAATAAAAACCCAAGTGCAGGGAAGCAAGGAAGCAGGGATGAGATTACCGTGTTTTTCCACACTATTAGGCACACTTATAAACTTAAGATTTCCTAAAAAAAAAACACAGTGCACTTTATAATGCAGAGTGCCTATATGGATCAAGTGGTGAATTTGTTGATCTATACTAGTTGTACACATCGCTCTGCCAAAATGTTTCAGTACGTTTTAGTACGACTAGTAAATTACAAGGTCGCCTCGCTTCCCAGCATTACGGCAACCGTGGTCAGGGGACATCACTCTTTCATTTCAAAATAGGCTGCTGCGTTAATGTTTCAAGTAAATTTACGGATCGAAATAGAAGGTAAACATAAGTAAGCAGTACCAATGTGTTTGATCGAACTTTAGTCGGTTCCGACCACTTTTATAGGAGATAGTTTGAGAAACGCGATTGATTACTGAGTGCTTATTGGTTATTGTGAGGGACAGAATTTGGACAGAGGCTGCACAAAGTGCAGAGCAGTGGAGGGCAGAAGAAAGCAGAGCAGAGCACAAGACATGGCACATAGGACAAATGATGGATGACACCAAAGACGGAAGAGAAAGGCAGGAACTACATACAAACATATTGATGCGAAAACAAGAAATACCTGGACAAGACACAAGTGGCTGAGGGAGCTGATTGGAAGACACAAAGGGTGGGGCTAACAAGAAGAGGATGAAACAATTACTTGACGAGACTTTGACGAGACATTGAAGATGAGGAACACAAGGAAAACATGACAATGAACAAAAGGAACACAAACCAAAATTTAAATCAAAACCAAATAAACTAAGACCGTGACATCAACTTTTTTTTTTTAAATTGCTCACTTGCTTGTTGTAAAGTGAGTTGAGCAGCGTTTGCTGGCACCATCTAACGGCTGTATCTCGAGTTTTAGCTCTCTAGATAAAAAATGTTCGAGTGACATCTAGCTTGAAAAACTTGTGAACCTCGTTTACTTTGATTATAACCTTATAAAAGACCCTAAAAAAATGCCAAAGACCATAATTACAATAAGTGTTGCTCTGATACAGTTTATATGGGAATACTGCTGCAAAGTATTGCTCTAATACAATTGCAAATACTGCTGTGCCAACATTTCTCATGGAGTCACATATCTAAAGCGCTGACAAAAATGAAATACTGCAACAATCTGCTGCAGAAATATCTGTCAATATCGTCATTGATAGATCAACCAGAGACTTCATTGCTTTTACATTAACATATTCAAAATGCCAACCTCTTTGTGCAACACTTGTGGATTTACACTGACACCCGCTGGGCTGATTAAATGCGCTGCTTTGGAATAAAATACAACCTTCGTGAAAGGAAAGGGAGGAAGTCAGAGAGGCCAGGCTCACACTGCATGTGTACGACACCTTAATTGCATCAAAGATTATCTCTCCACATTATGCTTTCTCTTTTCATATTTATCGTTGTGTCCAATTTTCATTATGTCCTTCATTAAGGAGCATAAATAACTTGCGTAAATGTGCCAGCATGCTGCGACACACCCAATAACGCTGCCAAGTGTTATCCATCTCGTTCCCAGTGAGACGCCATTACCTGGTTGAATTATGTCTATGAGTTGCCAGTGGCCCCTCCCACTCAACCAGGATAGCAGTCCTCATATGGCAGCATTAACTTTTCAGTCTTTATTGCATCTTCTTTACCCAACACGTACCATTAATCCCCTTAATGGCCACCATGACCTCCTTCACCGTGATTCATAAAATGAAAATATGAACAAAGCCCATTACAGTGTCTATTGTGGCCAGTCAAAGTGATAAATCAGTTAGCTCTATCAGAGGGATTGCCCCTGCGAACACTCAGCTTTGCTACATTAAATCATACTCACTGTTTGCCTTATCATGAATTGTTTTTTGCACACGTAAGGCTGAAACATTTTTAAATTGTCAACAGTAGGCTTTTTGTACTGGAGATTGTGTCTCTTAACTAATAACTAAAGCCAGCCATTTTTGGTTTGTCTACTTTTTTAAAGTATTTTTACACATATTGTGGGACACCATATTTGAAACGTTTCCCTGCATTTTCTCCATGCTGCACAACTGTGAACTCACTCTCGCAGCACCTCCTCTATTGGATATGCAATCTCTCATCACTAGGCACCGTGGGAAAGTCTACCCATTTTTCCACCCAGTTTGAGATCCCTGGTTGACTTGAACATTTTTCTAACAGGGTTGGCAGTGCCGCACGCAGCGTGCTGTGCTGTGCCGTCCGACTTGGCGTTCCATTGATGCTTGCCAATTGCAAGGAGAAAAGGTCCGGGCAGAGTCAAACGGCATTCATACTCACAATCACACCTACAGACAATATGGAGAGGTCAATTGGCCTACCATGCATGTCTTTGGAACGTGGGAGGAAACCGGCGTACCCGAAGAAAACTCAAGCAGGCACAGGGAGAACGTGCAAACTCCTTATAGGAAGGCCGAAGGCAAAATCAAACCCTGTACCTCTGAACTGTGAGGCAAACTGTGAATTGTGCCCTCCACTGTTTCCACATCAGTCGCAGGGGACCCAAAGAGTCAGTAAAGAAGAAAATCTGCATTCCTCGCATATTACCGCCTTCTCTTTTATACCGTAAAACTTCGAGTGGATAGGTCCATGTAGTATTGCATTATTAGATCAAGTTCTACCCTAATAAATTAATTTCTTATTTTGTTTCACAAACATTTAGCCTTCTGTTTAATTCAACACTTGCCTCTTTTTCTCCTCATGCTTTTTGTACCTTAAAGGGAAATCACCAAAAAAACTGATGTCTACTTTCATTTTCGTCAATTGTGGACAAAAAGCATCTGCAGGCATTAATGGTTAACACTGCTCCTAATAAAGCGTCACAAACACTTTGTTGTTCAGGGGAGTACAAACTAGTTTGTGAAGCAGAACAACAATAATAAATTGGATTGTGATTAATGAAAAACACCTACTATGACTTTGAGTCTTCTCTTTATATTTGTAATTTTAGGATTCACCATTGCCCTGGACTGGTTGTCTTTACTTGAACCTAACATGTATAATTTAGGAAAATTAAGGAACAGGTTAACCCTACACAGAAGGTTCAGAGCTGAGGTTCAAACCTCTGAAGGTTCAGGGTGATACAATGGCCACATAATAAACCATTTCAAGTTAGTATTTCACAAATCCAAGATGGGCAGACAAACACTCACTGATGAAAAGATAACCTTGAAGGTGGACAAAATGAAATGAAACTTCCACCTAAAATGAAAGTGTGGTGCTTGTCCTTCATATTCCTATGCAAAAGGTGTCAATCATAGGCGAATAATAATTCAGTAGAAGACAAAAGCACTAAAGATCCCTGTCCTTTCCAACTACCATATTTCTTGCGCCATAAGGCGCACTTAAAAGCCTTTAATTTTCTCAAAAATCCAAGGTGCGCCTTTTATGTGGACCGAATTCCAAACTCTGTAAATGTTGTGTGGCTGCCGTGTTTAGTGTGAGTCCAATATGTAGACCTAATATGTTGACCCGATGAACCAATCAGAGAACATTACGTTGTACGTAAAATACATAGACCAGGGTGGTAAACCAATCAGAGAACTGTTCGTCCTACGTAGAGTACACACCTTCGTCGCCATTGATGAATAAATACTATCGGATTGTCCAAAGGAAATTGCATTAAGAACCTCTAAAACGGCATCGACAAAGAGACGTGCTCACGAGGCACAAAAAAACAGCTTTCTGAAAAGACAGGATTACTGCCGAGGAGCAAGGTGACGACGAGACAATAATGAGAGGGAACATAGCATGTTTAATAGCGAACTTGCCCAACTGTTTAATTGGGATACAGAAGATGAGGACTTTGACTAACTTTTTTTTTTTTTTTACCGTAAGTCATGACATGCCCTAACCGAACTCACTGTCTTGCTCCCGGGACGTTATTTTTGTTTACCATGAACCATGGCATGCACGCACCCTATAATGCGGTGCGCTCTATGTGTGGATTAAGTCCAGAAGAGCCCCCGCATTTAAATCTGCGCCTTTTAACCTGAAGCGCCTTATGGTGTGGAAAATACGGTACTTACCACTAACATATTTGAGATACACTTCGCCTTTAAAGAAGTAAATGTAATGTAAAATACTGAGTCCTTATTCTTCAGTGTTCTATTGCCAACTGCTTCAATGTTAAGGATGATTCATAATTTCTTCACTCAAACCACCTCTAAAGACCGCATATGCTTCACAAGTGACAATATACACTACCGTTTAAAGGTTTGGGGTCACCCAAGCAATTAAGTGTATTCCATGAAAACTAACATAATTGCACAAGGGTCTTCAATGGTTTTCTTATCATCCATTAACCTTTTAACACAATTAGCAAACACAATGGCCCTTCAGAACACTGGAGGGATGGTTGCTGGAAATAGGCCTTTATACACCAAGTATGTAGATATTGCATTAGAATAGTTTGCAGCTATAATTTACCACACTAACAATGCATAGAGCGTATTCCTGTTTAGTTTAATGTTAACCTCATGTATGAGAGACACATTGTGTTTATTTTGTTTTATTTCAGCTTTTACGGACCTAAATCAAACAGGCTGTGTGCAAATTTGTTGGCTCCGTCCTCCCAACTGACTATCGGTGCAAGACAGGACACCCTTTATTGATCACCTGTCAATCTTATAGAAATAACACCAGGTGAAGTCAAAGGAAAGGTCTGATAGAAGGCTCAAAACAAAAGCTCAACCTGCTTCTTTTTGTTGTGATGCAGCAGTCCTATTTTCAGGCCTTATAAAATTCACCTCACCTCTGTCATTCAACCATGTCCCTGCTTCCTCTGGGGAGCTGGTCACATTTTTAGCATGGATTCATTTTCTCAGCTGTCAAAGTGTGCTCTCTCCAAGCTCTGCTCTGCGACCTAACCTGTCAAAGTCATATCTGTACACACATCACCCAGTTAGTGTGTAGAATTTCTTTGGAAAATATGATTTTATCAAGTTTCATGCTGCTCATTACTGATAGTTGTGTGTGGATGTGTATGGGCTGTTTTTGTGCATGTGCTCTGCAAGGGTCCTATTCGAGGTTGTGTACAAAGTGGGTCATGGCAGAGGTTAGTGCTGCATTAGTGACTGTCACTGGCAGGAGAGGAGAGCACAAAGCCTTGGCAGCCTTCTCCCACTCATTCACAATCACACGCGGACACACACAGGTGCTTTGTGAAACTTTGTGACACTGTCATGGATAGAAAGCAGCAGGCCATGACTCACACAAAGGGCAATGTCTGGAACAGACAGACGCAGCCAAGCTGTCTTTTGCTTCTACGCCCACACATGCATGGGACAACGTTTGCATAAGACGGGACATTTGACCCGCCAGAATCCCAAACTCTTTGCCCTTGCCTTCTTCAATTTTGCCCAGTTTTTGATGAAGTTGTTTTAATGACATTGATTGAGGTTGAATCTTTATGAAGCCAATCCAGCTCCTAGAGCTGATATCTTTAATTACTTCTTATTTCCTCTTATGGTTCAATCATTCCAATAAAAATGTAGTGATCCAAGCTGTTTCTGTTGAGTGCCACGTCAGTCAATGATTCTTTTTTTTCTCCTGTTCAAAGGCTTTTCACTTTCCTTCCTCGGGAGTGTCATGGATAATTGCGGCAAAAATAAAGAAGCACTGTAAAAGCTGATTAAAAAATCTCACAAAGCTGAACTTCTCACTCCCTTTTAATGCACAAGAAGAGAAGACAAGTTACACAACTTCCACCTCAGGGACCCACCCGACTTTCTTCCCAACTTTGCCTCTGCCTCGTGTCTGGGTCATCTGAGGGAGAAAACGCAGCTTTTTGATGTGCGTGTTTGAAGCCGCCGCTATGACTGGGGCAAGGAGGATGAGGCTGTTGTTCACAGTTGGCGATGCACTGCTGCTCTCCCCCAGGGAAGCTGCTTCAAAGAGTGCCAGAGTTTGACCTTTCCTGGCTCCGCATTTAACACCTTCTTAAAGTGCAGTGCCATAGTGCCAGATAGCTTTTTTTTCCCTTCAAGCCTTTACTTACGTGCAAAGGGGAGAATTCTACTGATGGTCATCAAAATAGTCTCATGCAATGTAGATTATAATAATGTGCTTGTCATTATGTGGAATGTGCTTTGCTTTATTTGTCCAAGTTAATCTGATCTGGTCTCTGCAAGTTCTGTAGAGATTGCATCCATCCATTGTTTCGACCATAGGTGTCAAACTCAAGGCCCGGGGGCCAAATACAGCCTGCCACATCTTTTTCTATGGCCCGCGTAGCCAAATTGTGCATTGAGTACAAATCGTCTTCACTTTAAAAAATAGAGATATTGCTAACAATTTTTATTAGCATTCACTTTTTTAAAATATTTCAACAATTTTTACTAGTCTCTGATTTCAAAACTAGTTATTCATCAGTTTGTTGTGTAGCCCATACCAGTGCCGGCTCTACGCAGGGGCAAAAGGGGGCAACGCCCTCTCAAACAGATGTGGTGCCCCCTCGGATCAAACTTTTAGAAGTGAAAAATCCGCTGATAGAAACACACGTTAATCAGCCCCCTCTCTTCTCTCATGTCGGTGCAGTGCGTGTCCTCACACAGCCTGCTGTCAGGACTCCGCGCCCCTCCATGTTGGAAATAAAATTATTATTCACTAATGACAAAAGTCTAGTTCCTTCCCCCAGATATGTATTGCCATTGGTTCTGATGCAGCACAATGCTGGCTTCGTATACGTATTACTTGCTAAACTTCAAATCTGACTTCTGTCTTCATCACAGGGAAGGGACCTGGCTTTTGAAAAATCTCATCCTGTGTAGTGGAGGGAATGGCAGCAGAGAAGTCACGCTGCTTAAGAAAGAAAAAAAAACTAATTTTCCTTCTCAGTGCCTGCAGCGCATGCTTTCTGCCTCCCTTTGCCTGTATTAAATGTAAACAAACATATCTGTGATATAAACTTGTCCAGCTGTTCTCTATTTGTTTAATAGAAGAAGAAAAACAAAACACACGGAGTACAGTATAGTCACTGTGAAAAACAAGTGCAGTAAGCGTCCTCATAGCCTGAATATAACGATATCCATTTTTTTCCCGAGTGCTCTCGGATTATTATGAGCAGCAGCAGTAGCAGCAGCTTCCCCTGACTCAGCCTCCCCTCATTTGATAGAGGCATTTCATCTTTAAATGGAGACAATTTATTTCATATCAATCAATCATATTTAATATGTACTGCTTGTCATACATAGTAAAATGAATCTCAAAGTGTATTACAGTGATCCTTCGTTTATCGCAGGAGATGCAATGATAAACAAAGATCCGCAAAGTAGAAACGGTGCGCTGCCGTGTCTTGTCTTCACTCTCGTACTACTGGTCGGCTGACACACCCTCCGAGCTAGACTTCGTCTTGGGTCGCCAATACGGGAATGTGTGTCTGGCTGGTTGTCTTCCTTGACAAACGCACGCCTTCCACCTGATTCCCATTTGCCTGATCCACTGTGTAACAAGATGCCTCAATGACACACGACGCGAGCATGCTGACCAGCTTGAAGGTCGCCTCGTGCACCCGCTATGCTATCGTTCTTTCCCTCTTTTCGCATTGTTGCACATGGTTGTTCTGCCTCTTCGTGACAGGCTTGTCCCGTCACTTCCAAACCCGTGAAGTAGCGCATCCGCGAAAGGCGAAGCGCGAATTGGCTAGTGATCACTGTATGAATATTTAAAATAATACTGGGTACAGATCAATGTCTACTCACGGAGCAGTCTACATCACTATCAGATTTCCCATGATAGTTGTCCTGGAAACCCTTCCATTTGTGTTCCATTCCCTTTGACAGAAGGGAAATAAAACTCGAGTCATATCAAACAATCAGTGAGTTGGTATCACCTTAGGTTGGTGATTGGCTGTGCAGCGTCAAACTTGGTTCATGGTAAGTTACAGCCGACAGTTGATTGATTGAAACTTTATTGAAACTTTATTGATCTCCGAGGGTGGGGAAATTCAGGCCCCAGCAGTATTCATACCACAGAGTGGGTATATAAAAGACACACAGATGACATGAGCGCAAATCAATAGGCTCCTATAAGGCTGGCAGGAGACGCCACACAACGGCGCCACAAAGAAAGCCAGTAAGTGCGAAAGTTAAAAGCCATCAAGTTCGCCATTAAGGATGCCAAATTCCTTCTCGTCATTGTCCCGTTGTTCTTCTGCAATGATTCCTGGCTTTCCAGAGAGCTCTAATTGTGCCTCGTAAGCATGTCTCGTTGTCTGTGCCATTCTAGAGGGTCCTAATGCTCTTTGATTTGCACAAACGTAGTATTTATTTACCAATGGCGGCGGAGCTACGTACTCAACATGTTACATAGAGTCCTCTGATTTGTTTACCGCCCCGATCTACGTAAAACGTAATGTCCTCTGATTGGTTCAATGGGTCTACATATTACGCCTGTATGTTACGTATCTGTGTGGCGGAAGCCACACAAAACAACTTTACAGATTTGCACAAATGGTAATATTTGTTTATCAATGGCGACGGAGGTACGTACTGTACGTTACGTACAGTCGTCTGATTGTTTTTTTGCCCCAATCTACATAAAACATAATGTCCTCTGATTGGTTCATCAGGTCTGTACTACAGCCACACAATACAACTTTACAGATTTTGGAATTTGGTCCACACAAAAGGCACACCTTTTTAAAAGGCTCACCTTCGTTCTTTGAGAAAATTAAAGGCTTTTAAGTGCGCCTTATAGTGTGGAAAATACGGTACATAAACTCACCAGATAGACCAACTGCTTCACTGACCATTTACAATGCCTGATCTTTTTACGGTCTCGTTAAGTGAAGCAGGAAGTATCAAGAAGCTCAGGGTGCCCAAGATGATCACGTTTTCTTCCACTACTGAATTGTTTGGCTTATTTGTCCGATTCATGTCATGTCATTCATGTTTTTCTTGTTGCCTGTTTTATTTTGCAAAGTCATCATGGCACGAATGATTAAATTTACATCTGGTGTGGATACATCATTATTAGTGTGAAGGCAAAGGCGATTTTTGGAACCTGGCTCAACTACTGACCGTGTCTCAATAAATCCTTAACGATCACTTTGGTCTCTCTGAGTTCGTTCTGCATGTGGGTCAAAACAATCGCCCGCGCCATGACACAAACCTAACTGGCTGGTGCTTTAGCGGGAGGATTAATGTTAACTATTTTTTATTCTATGTTTGCCGGGACAGTCGAGCCAATGCTTATCATGCAAATGTGTTCCCTGAAGACGAAGCAAAAGACCATTTAGAAAATGAATATCTCTATCAACCATCATCGCCTAAAATAATCATTTGTGAGTTGTCAGCTTTGTTGTGAAGATAACGTGATCATCTTGAACTCTTTTGCAAATTATTCAAATTACAGGAGGGCGGTATCACAAAGTAACTTGTGGTGCTATGGTCCAAGGGTTGTGACCACTGACAAAGATGATGTAAAGGCAATTCGGGGGTTATGCAGTAATTATTGTATTGCAAAAAATAATATAATTTCAAGATAATATAATACATCAGATCATATAATAATAGATAATATATAAAGAAAAAATAATAATATAATAATGAAGAGCTGATGCATGTAACTGAAAAAGGAGAGTATGGAATCTGTGATTTATTTGTCTTGCTTGGAATGACACATTTGCTTGTACAAAGTCCTTGTGTTATCGACTTTGACAATGACATACTTTATAATTAATAATGGATTTAAAATGGACTCCAATTGTCCTTTATGCAAGGTGGTTATCTATGGTTTACTACAGTAAATATAGGTCACTTGATTTATTCCTGTTGGGTGTCTTCAAATGTATAGAGAGAAATTTGAGTTCACAGCGAGTCAAATGTTAAAAAGACAAAGAAGCAATAAAACATTTTTCTTTTTATTAGGTTGTGAAACTAGTCTCGTCAAACTGTGATAAACATGACATTAGAATGTCACATTTGTCGTTACGTGCACAATTGCACAGACAAGATATTGATGCTGTTGTATTGATAAGGTGAGAGTAACTGTATTGGAATACATTTAAAGTAACCCTCCCAATCAACGTATGCATCTAAATATGAATGTAGTATATATCGAACATATTTGTGCCAAAGGGGATGCTGCTTACATACAAGAAATGAACTTTTTTGTCTTATGCACAACCACACTATATCTTTACCACTCGTGCCAGCCAGGAAATCCTTTAATCTATTCCCCTACGTGGTCGGAACGTGACATATGGTGTTTATCCGTCACCGTGTGAACTCTGCCATCGAGGCTTTCTCACTGTTCAACTTCATCTGAACTCTGCTGTATGGCCATACTGAGTAAATGACTTAGTGCAGTGCTTCTCAATTATTTTCTGTTACGCCCCCCCTTAGCAAGAAGAAAACTATTCGCGCCCCCCCTTAGCAAGAAGAAAACTATTCGCGCCCCCCCGTGACTATCCTAACTTGTCTTGTAAGTCGTAAAATGTTGCACTGTCGCAAACGTCACAGAAGTAACAATGAGAGCGCCACTGCCCCCTGCTGGGAAGATGCGCAATTACACTTTATTCTAGTACTGCAAAAAAAAAGCCTGTTCCCCAGGGTCACACGCGCCCCCCCAGGTATAGCACGGCGCCCCCCAAGGGGGGCGCGCCCCACTATTTGAGAAGCACTGACTTAGTGGCACTCAAGAGCAGATAAGCATATCCACTGGCCACGATGTTAATAAGAGGAGCAGAGTGTCAAGCCAACTTGACGTGCTACTACTTTGCTCTATGTCTTGGAAATGTTGCCAAGTGGAGATGTTCTCTGTACCTGACTAACCCAATAGGTCTGCTCCCATTATCATCTGCAACTACCAGCTGCTCCACTGCACTGAGGCCTCAAACAAAGGTAAGCATGTTTCTCTGTATTCCCTCAAGATCTCAACTTTGAAAATGTACATGTATAATAATCAGGATGAAAGTAATAAGTAGCACAGGCAGATCTATTATTCAGCCAGTCCACCCTGCCAAGAGCCTGGCATCCTGCCAGCAGGGATGGATGAGCGTCGGGCCAGATAGAGCTCATTGCCAATGTCGTAACGCCTGGCGCTGGTGCATTGTTAAAGATTACTGTTAAAATGATTCATTTTCTAGCCAATAATCTGCAGTACATTATAAGACCTCCGCAAAGGCTCTGTGTAGTTTCCAAATGACTGCACAATATGTTTTCACCTTGAAACAGAAGCTGAACTTCAAACCTGGAGTATTAATCACAAATGTGATTTAATTAATGACACTAATAACAATTCTGCACCAACAGGAAGATCAGCCAAGCACTAAGGTAGGGGTTGACCTTGAGGATACACTGACGGAATCTACAATTATTACACCAACACAGGTGTTTTCCTTTATTTATTATGGTCTCACTATATTCACTCTGATGAGAGCCGTTAATCCTGAACTGGTTGACCTGTCTGAAAGGTTCATACTGGGATGGTTAGAATGTTAAGCATGTTGGACATGCTCAGTGACCAGCAACCATTTCCTGAGCCAGAGAGGAGGTACAAGCTGGTTGGAACTGAAGTCTTGTGTGCAAATTTTGTTCTTATTTTAATTAACAAACCTTGTTAGAAGCCTGGCAGCAGCATTGTGGCCCTACATTTCTGGTTAACAGAGCAACCCAGCAATCCAGTCAGTTTCGAGACATCCGAGCAGTCATTCGGACGATTTTTTGTTTTTACTTCCTTTTACTTTTACTACTTGAGAGCGCTGCATGGCGGGAGTACACACAGGCATATATTCATTCTATCTACAGAATATTAACGTAGCATTTTACTGAGGCACTCACAGTAGTGGAAGTATTAGCGTGGACACATGAATGAACTAACAGGCCCCTCAAGGCTGAAGCCAGAGAGCAGCCATCTTTTGATGCACTTGCCACTGATTCAGTCTTCTGTATTTTGAAAACAGAAGTTAATACTGTGCCTCTCTAAGAACCAACTTCACTCATATATTGTGCTCTCTAGAAGTAAGGTTTGCATATTGCAGCGAATTTATCAGAACATGTTTTGCTTTAGTCTCATTGTTGATGGTCCTGACATCATCATCTGACAACATTGCTGCTTGCAGCTTGATATGATTTTAGTGCATTTAGTTTAGTTGTACTCCAAAATTCCTGTGCTTTAATTACTCAATGTTTTTTCAGATTGAAAGTCGTCACAGGCAGCTATAGTCTACTGGCAAATTAATTATGTGTCTATTTTTATTTGGCTATTACTCTTTAAACTGACACAAACTCCCCAAACAAAAGTGAAATTTAAAACTTGCACTCTCAGCAATGGACTCTGTGTACCATTGGCATGATGACAAGTCCTAATAGCATACATGTGCTGACCTAACCAAAGCAAATACGAATTGTCGTTTTTGCGGCACTCACCCTGCAACACACAGCTGCCCTGTTTTAGCACACAAACATTGAATGTGTGAGTCGGTGTGCTGCGCTGTGCTAGGTGCAGTGTGAAAAGAACAAACTAGGCTTATTTTCATTTCCTCTTGATGTTTTATTTTTCTAAAATGTGTATCCATTGTAATGTGTAAGTGAAGAGTCAAGTGGAAATGCTGGGTTATCTAATAGACTATAAGTATGCAGAATTCATCATAAGTAGTGCTTTTTTCATCAGGTCACCATTCTATGGCCAAGGCATCATGGGTTTTGTCCATCCTGTTTCTGTTGGTATTTTCTGTTCCACTGGCTGGCCCTGTACCAACCCAGCACCTCTGTGGCTCCCATCTTGTGGACGCTCTTTATTTCGTATGTGGAGAGAAGGGCTTTTTCCACAATCCAAAACGACTTCACAAGAGGGAATTGGAACACTTGCTCAGTAAGGCCATGCAAAATCATTGGTGGAAACGTTCTTCATCTTTTGTGGAGGTGTTAACAAAAAGTGTGGATTGTTTACTTTGATATCTGGTGGTTAGGAGAGAATCCTTAGGGGCTTTGCATCTTCAGTCTACCACTCATCCATGATAAATGTACACCACATTCAATTATATCATTTGTTTACCAAGCAAGCATATAACATTTTATTTTGAATGCTAAATCTTTCATGTGCCATGACTAATATTGTGTTTGTGGAATATGAGTTAAGCATACAGATGCACCCGTTTTCATCTATCTCTGGGGAGGGCCATTTGGTCCCCTGCGGTCCACTGAAAATGACATCACATTGGCCATGGCAACTGTGATGTCATTTAGACAATGGAGAAAACATTGTCAATGGAGAAAACATCTTTTAGCCAAAACCACAAGTTGCATGAGACAATAATAACCAAACCAATTTGACTAATTATGCATATTATTTTCAATCTAAAAATAGACATTCATATTTAGTCTATTTAGCTGAGTGGTAGGACTGCACCATAGCACCCTCTATTGACCAGCCGTCGCTGCTTACACAGCAATGCTCCTTTTTTAGTGATACTTGAAGCACATCATTTACGAACCACTTCAAAATGCCCCCCCGACCAGCATTCGTGTGCAAAGCACGCCTATCCTATCTCAATTCAACAGTGTCAACCAAACATCCTCACAAAACAAACAGTTAGCACCTCAAACAATACTGTGATGCTTTCAAGTTTAGACGTGACAGCTTTGATAGACTTTATTGGAGCGCTACCATATCCCCCAAATCACACTCTCAAAGTGATCTGATTACTTAACCAAGCTATTAAGGCTCCATCAAAGTGTGATGAGTCCATATGTATGAAGAAGTTGCGTTTCACACAGGCACAGCAGACCTACTTGACTCGTTTATAGCAACTTTCTTCATCTCTAAGGGTTCCTGTCTAAAGAGGCCAGACAAGAACAGCAGCTGTGGAGGAAGTTATCTAGAGGCAATGATTCCAAGGTGAAGAGAGGCATCGTGGAGCAATGCTGTCATAAGCCATGCAGCATTTACCACCTGGAAGGCTACTGCGACTGACCCGCCGACTCCTCATACAGATAGAACCCCTTGTGAAAAAAAGGTCCTGACGTCCATGTTAGGTGATGTACTGGCTGTGTTTGAACGACAGGAAATAAAGCTTCATGACCCATAACCCGAGGCTCCTCTTTGCCAAGATGTGACTTGTGACTTTACAGCATGTTCCAGAAACGTGGGTTTCCATCACCATTTCAAAATATGACTGCATTACTACAGTGCCCTCTGCTGGCCAACCACAGACATGGCCCAAACTTTTTAAACACGTTGAATGAGCCACATTCAGAAGTGTTGAAAGGTGACTTTATTTACAAGAGAAATTGATGCACCCCAATACCCTAAACTAAACTATCTCACCTACATGAATAAAAATATAACAAAGCTCATTAGACTTTTGATTGTTAGTAAAATAACCATCTGTTAATCATTCTAAATACACATCTTGAGCATTTCTTTGAGAAATAGAAGTCCTCTATCCTGATCCCTGTGTAGTAAAGATTATACAACTGTAATGCTATTGAAACAGTGGAGAAGCATACCCAAAAAAGATTTTTAAACCTCAACGTACGGGCACGCACGCGCACGCACGCACACACACACACATACGCACACGCACACACACACACACACAAAGCTCAATTATCGTCGATGTCATCTAGTTGAATCTCTTTGCTGTGTGATTTTCTGCAAGGGAAACATTCAGATTTAAAAAACAGTCATCAATCCTATTTTAGTTTGAATTTAGAATTATATATTAATTACATATTATGGTTAATAATTGTAGTAAAAGTAGTACAAGACAATACATGGGCTGCTCACCTTCTTTCAGAGGTGTTGCAGTCTCAGTGTACCGGTTCTCCTTATTATGTTGGAACGCTTTACTCGGATCAAACCTGCCACGAGCCGGGGGTTTTGATTTGAGGTGATTTGGATTACTCTTCTGACGGCTCAACTGGGAGCGGAGCTTCAGCACCTCCTACAAAGAGACGCCCACAGCAATTGAGAGAAAAGGCAAGAGCAAGGTAAAACTTCAGATGGGTTTTTGTCTTTCAAGTCATTGCATGAAGACCAACTACGGTCAAATTCCACTGTCTTGAAAGGTACTTTGCGGCACACTCACTCAGTATTTCCTCAAAGGGAGGGTAAAGTGAGACAAATATTGGCACTCGTGTGATAGAAATGTATTAAAAATTTATGTCAGAACTACAATTTACCCCTGAAAAAGAAAAACCTCTAAAGAGATGCAACGGTCTGCTTGATTTGACACGTCAGCCTGACTACGTCACGAAAGTAAGAGATCACAATTTCCCCATTGGAAATCATTGTACAGACTATGAGAATGTACAAAGCTACCAATAGGTACCAAAATATCTCTACGTAGGACTATTTCAACATATCACAAGGATTAGTCTCTACGTGGCTGATTTAAGAGCACTTCAGCTGCACAGTTCCAGGTTTCTCCTTGTATTTTCTTCTTTTAAGTTCTCACTCGCCGCGGCACGGTTAGCATGTCCGCCTCACAATTCGGTGCCCATGTAAACTTTGGTGCCAATTGATAGCTGTTTTTGTAGAATTTAAGCAATAGTCTTTACAATGATTTCCAATGGGGAAATTGTGACCGCTTCTTTTCGTCATCAACCAAGAGGGGGGGTTGTGGGGGCTGGCCCTATTCCTTATTAAAAGTGGGTGTTTTTAAACGCATTAATTGTTTCATCATTTCTGCAACATGAATGAATAAAATAGAAAATGCTAACTTGTTTTCATTTTCTAACAAAAAATCCAGAAACTGGGCTAGTGAAAAATTAACCATCCTTGGGTTACCTTCCTTTTAATAATGAATGGCTCTATTATTATTTCTAAATAGATAGGTCAGAAAAGAAAAACTATTCTTCAGAAGTGTTAGTATTAAAGAAAAAATATTTACACTTTGTTTTATGCAATTATGTACAATCCTTCACCCTGCCTTAAGTGACATGGTAATGTTCAAACAGTGCAAAATAGAATGCAACTATATTACATTAAAAAAATTTGCAATAAAAGGTTTCTGCTTTGTTTTTGAGGAACACTTGGGCATGGCATCCAACAGTATTAATGTTGGTCATGATGGTGGTACTTTGAGAGCTTTTTGTAGGTGAGACTTGATGTAAAACATTTGAGAACTGGAAACGGTGGATCTCTGAATATTCTACACTAGTACATCGATTTTGACGCCATTGCAACATTGAGTGTATTCATAATATCCTGCAATAGTTTCATCAATTGTGCAGTAGTGCACCCTGACTGGAACAAAAGCCAACCGCAGTCTAAGTGTTGTTGGAATTCAACTTCCCAGTTGCATTACCTGTTTCAGGTTAAAATTCTCATCCTTTAGCTGCATCACATGTTTAATCTTCTGCTTCTGATTCTGGTGACCCAGCAGACGAGCGTAAGCATCTGCAAGCTTGTTTATTTCTTCCTGGTTTGCTCCATTTTCGTTGATGAGTGCATCTCGTTCAGCAGCAAAGTAATTCAACTGCTCCTGGAGGTGCCACAAAATAAGAATATTTAATGAAATCAAGTGTCTAATTTTTTGGGAGTGTATTAGCATCATTTTATCAATTAATTTTGCTCCATTTTCCCATTACAACTATAATACAATCTGTCTTAAGTGCCACAGCCCCTATCCCGGCAGTAACAATATACAGTGATCCCTTGCCACCTCGCGCTTCACCTTTTGCCAATGCGCTACTTTGCGGGTTTATGTGATGGGAGAATGGCGTTTAAATACACGCTGATAGCGCGGGGCTTGCCTGAGCAACGTGCGGCACTGCCGACAAGCGCGGCAGCCAGCCTGTCACACACGAGGCAGGACAACCATGTGCAACATGGAGTATTTAGGGAACGCGAAAAGAGGAAAATGGAGGCTGGATGCCAACAGAGCAGGTGCGTGAAGTGACTGCCGAACCAGTCAGCGTGCTCGCATCGTGGAGGCCTCTCATTACACAGCGGATCAGACAAACGGGAATCAGGTGGCAGGCGTGCCTGTGTGTGTGTGTGTCAAAGCAGATGAAACGGCGTGGACTGACTGGCGGCGAACGGCATCTATATACTAATCGGTTTGCTTGCATGGAGGATGACAAAGTTTGGAGAATGACAAGGTGAAATTTAAATGATTTGGACAATTTCAAATAAACGGTATATCAACATTTAATTGATTATCAATTATCATTATTGTTTAATTCAGTTAGTTGTTGACAAATTGATTAATTGTTGCACCTATAATATTTAGAGTTTGTTTCAACTGTTTGGAAGAGACTGACCTCGAAGGGTTTAACCTTAGCAAACAGCTTCTCATACTGTGATCTCCAGTGTTCTGTCTCAGAACTTGTAGAACTTTGAAAGAGAAGAAAAGGATATTTGCAAGGTGTAAATAAATGTATTCATCCCTTAAAGCCCAGGTGTCAAACTCAAGGCCCGGGGGGGCAGATACAGCCCGCCACATCATTTTATGTGGCCCACGATGACAAATTGAGCACCAAATTCATGTGTCATTACTAGAATTGCAAATTGTCTTCACTTTTAATATCTTTTCTTTTTAATGTTTGACCAGTTTTTACTCGTCCGATTTGAAAACGAGTTATTTGTCAGTTTGTTTTGTAGCTTTTACTGTATATAATATGGAGGTGCTCATACATTTATTTGGGTTGACAGTCATAATGCCTATCTGAAAGAAGCTATGACTACAATGCGGCCCACGAAAAAAATGAGTTTGACACCCCTGGCTTAAAGAAGGAAAAAAGTTCACCTCGCTGCTTCAATTATTTGTTTTTGCAGTTTCTGTTGCTGCTCGTCCATCTCCCACTGCAGTGTGACCTTCTCCTGAGTCAGCATCTGGACTTGGTGCTGCAGAGCGTGCCACTCTTGTTGTTGGTCTTCCATTTTACACTGCAAAACCTCCACCTTCTCCTCTGTGAGGGCTGTTTGCGCCTGAAGGTTCACACACTCTAGCTGAATTTCATTCAAGCGAGCTTGAAGCCACATCTTCTCTGTATCTGCCTCTATTAATGACTGTTCTGAGAGTTCAACTTGAGAGAAAAGTCGACTTCTTTCTTCGTCTAGTCTATTGAGCTCAGTCTGTAGCCTGAAAACCTCTGACCTAAACTGTTGGTGGTCTTTAATTTCAGCCTCCAGTTTCATCCTTTTTGCCTCAAGCTCTGTTTGGTATTTAGTTTTTTCCTCTTTTTCTTGTAGCAATTGTTCCATTACGTTCACCTTTTCCCTGCAAACTTCCTCAAGCTGTTTCTTAGCCATTTGTTCTTGATAGTGAAGCTCAGCAAGATGCTGTCCTTTCTGCTCTTCAACTTGGCTCAATGCTTTTTCCTTGCTTTCTGCCTGTTGCTGAAGCTCCTGCTCTAACTGAGAAATTCTCACAACATGGCTGGCCTCCAAGGCCTGCATCTCCTGAACTTTTTGAGTGAGACGAGCTTGCACCTCCTGCAAATCTCTAAATTAAGATGAGAGTGAAATTAATTAGAAAAAAAAGGAATGGCTCAAATTATTTTTAACAGATGCAATTAAGAGGCAAACCCTGAATTCTTCTGTCTTAGTTGGTGCTCCTCATCTTTTTGTTGAATCACTTTGTCCATCTCCTCTTTCATCTGTTGGGTCACTCTTTCCATCTTCTCCCCCAATTTATGATAGCTTTCCTCTGCGCTCCTCAGGGCATCTTTGGTGCTTCAGCATACAACATACCCGTAAGCTCTTTGAACATTGCAATGGAATGTTCATAGCAAGACAGATTTGACAACTCACCATTCCAGCTCTGTCGACATCTCTCCCATTCTCTTCAGCGTGGTTGAGTGGGCCTCTTGTAATTCCGAATGTTCCTCTTTCAACAATGTCAGGTCACTGCTCAGAGGATAGACTATGATTATTTAAGTGTTGAAACTGCTTGGTTTCAGCCATAGTTCTCAACCCTAATGAAACTAAACAAGTTACATGCTAATGAATAGGTTGCCTTTATGTTTTCATAACTAAGAATAGGTATTTTAACTTAGCTATACTAATAATTCCATCAATGATGAAAACACTCATTCGGTTCTGGATCATTTTGCTTTGCAGGGTGTGCACAGCTACACCGTGTCAAGAATATTTCCTGATCATTTGTCTTCATTAAGGAAATTGGGAGATAGAAAGGATGGGCCAGGCTGTGGGACACTAATGTTGTTATTTATCCTGCGTAACAGATGTGCTGCTCAGCTTGAAGCAGCAGTGTCAGCGGTGGTGAATGTCAAATATGCTGAATTTCAAGAATTTAAACCCACGTTGAGTTGAAAATTTTAGTTTCCTGACGTTAGACATCATAACATGTAATTTGGCCGTTTTAAGCCAAATATTCCATCCATCCATTTTCTATAATCCTTTATCCCCACGAGGGTTGCTGGCATGCTGGAGCTTATCCCAGCAGTCATCGGGGACACCCTGAACTGGTTGCCAGGGAATCACAGGGCACACAGACAACCATTCACACTCAATCACACCTAAGGACAATTTAGAGTGCTCAATTCACCTAGCACGCATGTTTTTGGAATGTGGGAGAAAACCGGAGTACCTTGAGGAAACCCAGGCAGGCACAAGGAGAAGATGCAAACTCCACGCAGGAAGGCCGACGCCGGAATCGTACCCTGCATCTCATCTAATCAGTGTAAAAATGTAGTCAATCGGAACGGGAGGAGAATAGTCTAATAGTAGTATAAGTGACAATAGTACAAGTTAAAAAGACTGTGACCAGCAGATGGCAGCATTGGGACCACCATGTATCATGTTATTTGGAAGCTCATGAACATGGCTGATCTTTGGAAATCTGATCGTAGCAAGCATCATGCAAATGAGCAAGGAAATTGTCACAACAAACAAACTTTTGGTGATGAAATAACAGTCTAAGCTTTCATTTGGTAGTTTCTGTCTACATAATCATAAAACATATTCTGCGAGCCGCCTTGAAGGATAGCCAGGATGCTTTTAGTTGTTCTAAATTCTGCAGATCCTAATTTACAGATTTGTCATTTATTCCTGTGAGGATAAAGCAGTTTGGACAATGGATGGATGGATAGTTAGTGACATTTGAGTAAAAAAACATTTCATTCTATTTTTCTAGGCCATTATGCTGCCAATTAACAAAAGTATGTCAGGATAAATGCCCAACGAGGTGAACAATTATCAGGGATTAATGGTCAGCATGGAGGCGTAAAGTCGGCGCACAGTGGCGGGCGGTTGCCTCAGCAAAGTGCCTTAATCCTTGATAATTGAGGAATGGCACAGGGAATTAATACAGTTACACCATGGTCATGGCTGTCTGATTGTTTGGTGTCTTATAAGCCCATGCAAATTGGGCATTTTCTAAATGTCAAATGTCCCCACGGCAGCATCAATTTGAGTGCAGAATCTCGCTCATATTTCAAATTTTAGCTCACAACTCAGAAATCAAAGATCCGCTAAACGACCTAAAGTCAAGGTACCGCTGTATGTTCTTTGACCGTATATTTAGATTTGATGTTAACTCACCGCTCAAAGTGTTCCCTCAGTTCTTTCTCATTCGCATTCATTTCCTCCTGGCTCTGTTCCCTTGCTTCACCTCGTCTTTGTGCCTGTTCCTCCATGAGAGCCAGCTCTCCCAGCACCTCCTCCAACTCCTCATTCAGCTTATTTCGGCACTCCTCTGACTCCTGCCTCTCTTGCTCAAGCAGCACAGTCAGACAGTCTACCAGAGCCTGAGGGCAAGAAACGAAAAAAAAAAAGAATGACCTTGATGAAATGCTTTCATTACATCAGTATGACAGGGAAGACATTGTAAAAAGGGAAAGGAAATTCCTTGCAAGTAAATAAAGTGAATGACCCTTTCTTTTGCCAGTTCCTCAGTGAGAGAAGCATGCTCGTGCTGGAGCTGAATCTTTTTCTCTTCCTCATCTCGGTTAGTGTCCTTCAGCAGTTGGAGCTCTGTGGTCAACTCCTCCAGTCTCCTGAAGCCCTCTTCTTGAAATGTGTCTAAAAACAACAACAACCTTTTTGTTGAATTTGTTACGGTTGGTTTTACCGATATCAGTGGGTGAGCATACTTTTCTCCTCTGCCAAAAGCAAACACTTCTTTTCAAGATGTGCCACATCTCCACTCATCTTCCTCTCCGTTCTCTGGAGCACCTCCCGCAGAAATATCAGTTCAGCCTCCTGCTGACCAACTGTGGCTTGAGAGTCCTGAACGTCTTGGTTGAGGAGCTTCAATTGCGTCTCCAAGTCACTCAGTGACTTTTGGGACTCCTTAAGCTCTAACGTTTGGCTCATCAACATCCTCTCCACTTCTGATAAAGCCTCCTGAGAGGCCTGCATGTCAAGCTCACATTTGAGCAGATCCTCTTCTTTTTGCCTCAGAGCAACTTCTGTGCTTTGAAGCTTTGCTCTGCACTGTTCGAGCTCCTGCTCAAGGTGTCTGCAGAACATGCAACCATTATTTGTGATTTTTTCTTTGACCGAGATTTGACACCCTTTTAGGGAACTCTTACACATTTACTTACTTCATGTTCTGCAGCTCTGAGTTAAAGACGTTGCCCTGCTGTGTTGTCTCTTTAAGCTTTAATTGGAGATCCTACGAAAATGAATCTTTTAAATAATGCCCAAGACACATCCGTGAACTACTTTTCTGTTTCATACCCACCTGAATCTGATCATTTGATGCATCCAGATATCCTTGCACACCCTTGATTTCCTCTTGGAGTTCCCTAATCTCAGCTAGGAAAATACCATATTGCAAGGAAGGGGGAAAGAAGAAGTTAGTCAATCAAATGTGATCCATTATAACAGCTTGATTAAAAATGCATTCACACTATAGTAACGCTCGGTTTGGAAAGATTTCATTTAACAATCTAATGTACAAACGACCTGAGTCCTATGTCTATTTTAAGATGCTATTATGAAGGCAGTGGTTCCTGGCTGTTCAGCCACCTACTTTGTGGGCTGAACGTGAACCATTTGGGTACATGACTCAGGCCATTTGAAGGCCCAATGGGATAAAGCACTGCAATTGAGTTATTTCTGCTCGTACTCAGCGAGCCTTTCAGCTTGCATCAAGAGGCCAGCGATTTAATATTCATTTTCTCAACAACAGACTTGATTATGAGAAATTAGTTCCCGAAGTGTTGTTCCAGAATGTCCGGTAGTTTAGGTATTTCCTATTCTACACAACATTTTGGGCACATTGCAGACACAGCCCATCTTATGTTGGTTCTGTGCTTCTGAAAATTGCAATGTCCTTTAAGAAGGACTTGTAATACCAGATTCAGTTTATTTCTGCTCAAACTTAAAATGCGATTGCAAAGTCGAATCAAAGGCCAGATCTCCTTCTATAGGCAAACGACATGGCGTATCACTCAATAGCGAGTGGTGGGTGAAAGGGGCAGCCTTGTCAATGACTTGACGTCATTTGTTCCTAACATCGCGCTGAGCATTAGACAGTAAACAGGGGGATTATTTTGACACTTAGAAGACTAGACACAAAAATGGGAACACCAGATATGTATCAAATTTGACAATCTTGCTCCCTTTCCCCATTAATACCTCAATGTGGGATCTTCGGAGGCGCACTTTAAAGTATCTTATGAAGTGTGTCAAATGTACATGGGCTTCAAAACAAATTTCTTGCCTGTAGCCTATATTAGGGATTAACTGACCATGTAACCTGCCATTCTGTTGTGCAAACTCCTCATTTTGGGTTTTCAACACTTCATGGAGGTCCTCTGTGGAAGACAAACCAAACATTAACATAAAGGAGGAGAACAAGGTGATCTGCTGCTTATCGTCCTTACCCAAGTCATTATTCCTCTCTGTTAAAGCTTTGACAGTGTCCTTGCTAGCTCTGAGATCGGTTTCTGACACTTTGAGTTGACCATCAGAGCTGAGCTGTAGAACACTTAGCTCCTGCACTCAGAAAAAGTCGATATACATCTGAACATTTGATCTAACAGTTTGTTGTTTTATTGTAATATGACTGGTAATGTAAACTGTTGTAATGAGGGGAGTGGGTAACCTTATTTTTGCTGTCCAATCTGTTCCTGGCTTCCATCAACTCCATTGTAAGTGAATTGATCCGCTTTTTCGTTGTGTCAGCTGAAACCTGGGAGGAAACATACTCACTGTTAAAGCGGCGCAAACGAGCTCTAAAACATAACCTATTATGTACTGTTGGTGTGACAGTTTAATTTAAAAATAATTTCATTACATATTAAACAGAAAATTTTGAGGCAGAACAAACCTTGTTTTTTAAAAAGTCATTGACTTTCTTTAGTTCTGCTTTCTGTCTTTCAAGGGTGGTGATGTTAGCGGTGAGACCGGTTTTTTCCCTGATTGCCGCCAACAGTTTGGCCTCCACCTTTTTTAAATCTTCCTCAAGGGAGAACAACCTTCGATCTTGCTCTCCTCTCTGCTGGACCAGTGAGCGGATCTGCAAGGATATCAATATTACTACAACTACAAAAAAAAAAATCTCAGCTCCTGAGAGTTGCAGAATAGCCTTCTTTTTCTATTATTTTAATTGCAGTGACTGAATTCTGGTAGCTGCCATCCTATTGAATTAACTTCCAGGGCAATTTGTCTGAATTTCCATATTTTTAGCCTTTTGTCAAGAACATAATTGAGGGACTCACTTATTGCAGTATTATCTGAATTTTCATAGTTTCACAATTTTGTCAAGAAGATATTAGCAGGCCATTGTGTGTGTGTGTATGTAAGTAAAATACAAATTTATATTATTGCTTTGAATAATAAGTCAACCACAACATTTTTAAGACATCAACTTGGGAGTGGCATTCGAAAAATGCACAATGCACATACTACAGCCACCAGACTCCATACATTTTAGTGTCACTCAACATTGTCGTGTGATATGGAGCGGTCCTTTTTGGATAAATGAGAATGTCAATAGGCATTGACTCATCACCCGGTGCAGTGTCGTCAGCACACAGTGTGTAAATGAGCATTATTGGACGTAATATTATGGCTATGAAGTGTGAATTTTTTTTAACTTTTGCGAGCGTTGCGACTGCTGTATTGGCTCGTTGAGATTTGAGATATGATTTTTTTACAGATTCATTTAAAAAGAAAATAAAAATTGTTTTTGTCACTTCCACACAAATATATGAATTAAAGAAATGACAATTGACTGTTACAATACTTTGCCATTTAGTATTTGGGTAATTTTTAAACAGATAGAAATTTAGGGGAAAAATACGAAAAAAAAAAAAGTGACCAAAGGCTTAAACTTTCAGGAAATTATTAAACTAAAATAAAAATAAATCAATTTATTAATGAGTTTAGAAATACCTCTGGTATTGCACTTGTTGCTGCAAATTGGCGGTAGGTTATTGTGCAGGTGAAACAACTTTAAACCCTTCACAATGCAACGTAAACAGAAGCTGGACAAACGAAGCACGCGTTTTCAGGCACACACGAGAAAGAGAAAATGAGAAAAAAATTAGAGAGACATGTCACTGAAGTGTCCATTCGGAAGCCACAACGCATCACTTCCACAATCAGTGTTGGTGAACAAACAACGCAAGAACATTCTGCACCACTCAGACAATTTTTATGTTTGTTACGTTTTATGAGATACCAAAAGAATAATCAGCCAGATTTGGCTGGGCCCGACTCAAGAGTCTACCTTTTGGCTAAGGTTGGACTTGGTAGCTTCTACTGCTAATGAATATGCAGAACTGCGTTACATCAACTTTAAAGCGACCAGCTTTTAATATGTGTAATAATCAATGCTGTGACCATAACGTAAATTATGGACAATCCGTAACAGTTGGCAGCTCTGTGTGATATTGCATTGCAGAAATATATTTATCTATTTCGAAATGCACCTCTTTCTCCAATAACCGATGCTGTTTCATTTCCAAGGAATGTTCTCTCTTTTTTGTACTTGACGCCCCAACCTGTAAGACATATTCAAAATGCCAAATAAGTTCGATGGACTCAAATCAATCCATCCTATATAATTTACTATATTCTAAACGCAACTGTAATTTACCATTCCATCAACAGATACTGTTCTTCTGACTGGAGACATTAGTAGAATTCTCGAAGGTGACGAAGGAGGCACTGAACACCCAGCTGAAGAAAACAACCATGTTACAGGAATGTTGTTGCACTTATGTGCCTGTCACAGTAACTTGTTACTAACCCGCCTTAGCATGTTTGAAGCGATCTGATTTTTCAAAGGATGCAGGTCCTTTCGGTTCTTCAGGTTTGATGTCATAGATGCCTGGCGCTGGGGCGCAACCTTGGGTAAAAGTATATGTTCATAGTCCACAACATTTCTATGGTAATAATACAGCTGTACATTCAGTGTAACTGTGCTTATTTTATACATATATAGTCATTCCAAATCTGGAGGACATTTTTCACACCCACCACCCTAAACATTTTTTGAAATAACTTACAAAATACAGAAACATGCAGTTGTATAAACTATAGTCGTTGTGAGATCAAATGCAGCTGGCTCCAGTGAAATTGTAAAAAAATATACAAAACGGTTACATTTATCTCCGTCCGTTGTCACGTCTCTACAATACTGCGCGCATTATGTTGCTGCAAATCCGCATTGTCAAGTAATATACTAGCTTTGACCGATTTCAAACACGCTGCTTGATTTTACTTACCAACAGCTTCGTTGAACCGTTTCAAAGGAGCTCTCGGGAAAGACATTACGAATCTAAAGATTTGGATTGTGTTTCACGAAGTCGTGGTCCAAATGTTTAGCGCAGCTCACAATGCCAGCAGTAAACAGTTAGCGACGTTTCAGCGCTGAAATTTCAAATTTACGTCACGTACGCATTTCCGGGTGTTGGGCCAATGAATGTTAAGTGTCTCAAGACGTACGCAGGCTATGGCGTCAGAGATACAAATGAATGTTCCCCAGTTCTTTACCTTGTGCAGAGCGATGACATCAACCACAAAAGTAACACTGGCCATCTAAAACACCATACAGCTAAAGTTATATAATGTAATGTAATGTAATGTAATGTAATGCAATATATCATCCATCTATCCCAGTGCTTCTCAATTATTTTCTGTTACGCCCCCCCCCCCCCATAGCAAGAAGAAAACTATTCGCGCCCCCCCTTCCCCACCGTGACTATCCTAACTTGTCTTGTAAGTCGTAAAATGTTGCACTGTCGCAAACGTCACAGAAGTAACAATGAGAGCGCCACTGCCTCCTGCTGTGAAGATTCGCAATTACACTTTATTCTAGTACTGCCAAAAAAAAAGCCTGTTCCCCAGGGTCACACGCCCCCCCCCCCCCCCTATTTGAGAAGCACTGATCTATCCATTTTCTATACCGCTTGTCCCCAAGGGGGTCGTGGGCGTGCTGGAGCCTATCCCAGCAGTCATCAGGCAGTAGGCGGGGAACATCCTGAACCGGTTGCCAGCCAATCGTAGGGCACACAGAGACTCACAACCATCCGCACTCACATCTAGGGGCAATTTGAAGTGCTCAATCGGCCTACTAAGCATGTATTTGGGATGTGGGAGGAAACCGGAGTGCCCGGAGAAAACCCACGCGGGCACGGGGAGAACATGCAAACTCCACACAGGGAGGGTCGGAGGTGCAGTCAAACCGGCACCCTCCTAAAACATGCATGGTAGGCTGATTGAGCACTCCAAATTGCCCATAGGTGTGAGTGTGAGTACGGATGGTTGTTCGTCTTTGTGTCCCCTGCGATTGGCTGGCAACCAGTTCAGGGTGTCCCTGCTAACCCTGCTGCCCGATGGACTGCTGGGATGGCCTCCAGCACGCCACCGACCCCACTGGGGACAAGCGGTATGTATGGATGGATGTACGTAAGTATGGATGGATGGATAATATAATTGTCCGTGGAGACAACCAGTACGGGATAATGGAGACAAGCGGTATGGATAATGGATGGATGGATGTTATAATCATGGATCATAATTATAATGTTTATAATAATGTTTGTAATTCGTCCTCGGTAATAATTCCCTTAAAATGCAAAACATGATCTCTTTAATTACGGTGAGCCAAGATTAAAGGAAAGTTTGAAACTGATCATTCTAGATACACAATGCCCAATTCAAACTACCGTATTTTCCGGACTACAAGGCGCACCTAAAAACCTAAAATTTTCTCAAAAGCTGGCAGTGCGCCCTATAGTCCGGTGCGTCTTATATAGGAACCAAATTCCTAAATTTAAACTAGCCCGAAGCATTGTCATGAAATCAATCATAAGTGGCCGGCTGAAGACTATGAATCATGAATCAAAAATACTATGGATAGTTATTTTGTGATTATAAAATAATTTGTTGCGACTGAAGTTGAAATAAAAAAGATAAAATGGAGAATGATTTGATTTGGATTAAAAATCGGACATGATGCATTATTGGAGCGCCTTATAGTCCGGTGCGACTTATATAAGGACAAAGTTTTAAAACGGGCCATTCACTGAAAGTCCGCCTTATAGTCCGGTGCGCCTTATAGTCCGGAGAATACGGTAAGATACTCAAGCATGACACTAATTTTCAATTAAGAATGTTTTATTTCATGGAAATACAACATAATTTCTAATCCAATGCAGGACCACTGTTGTACATTTGATAATCTTTTCTCCATTTTTATTTAATACTTGACTTCAAAACATGGTCACTGGTACAATCACTTAAACAAAGCCTCATGTCACAAATGGAGCCATTGATGACAATAAATTACACTTTCATGCTAAGGTTTCGCAATGATACATTTGTGCCTTTTTTACTAGATAAACCTGCAAATTAACAACTAATCAAAGTTGAATAAATATAATAAAAAGATAGAGTTACAAAACAACATTTCTTAATTAAAAATTATTCAGAAAAAGTTCACAAGGTAGGGGTTACTGCTGAATAAGTAATTTGTGATTCCTGTGAAAAAATAGGGCTAATTTAGCTTATCTTGATAGCACTGCTAAAGCTAAAGTAAAAATGGCCAACAATAATCATTACCGACTATATTCAAGAAATGCGTAAATTATTCTATGTAACTTTTTGTATCATGTTTGCTTCATTTCATACATCTACCTAACCAGCGTGAGCCACACACACACTCCAAACTGGTTTATCTAGTACAGCACTGTCATCATACACTGAGAGGTTTTTGTTGTTTAAAACGCCGGAAAAAAGCAAAACATGTTCACCCATCATTGTTTTTTCTTTCTAAATAAGGAATACCATCAGTGTATTCATGAACAGTATATAAAAATTGTTCGACGGGCAAAAGAACGAAAAAGAAGTTAGTTTTCCAGTCAGTAGCAGACAAGTATACCAATGATGTGTAAATAAAATTATTCATAGTAAAACAAGAACAATTACGACACCCAACACTTTACTTAATTCGACTGTAAAATTTACATTGAGACTAGCGTTGAATTAAAAAATTGTATCGTGATAAACAGAGGGGTTAGGAGGTGGTGAAATCCTTAAAAGCAAATGAAACCAGCCAGAGCACATCATTCCCTTTAAAGTCAGGAAATCATTGAAGAAATTACGTAAATGTATGGAGTAAATGTATAGAGAGAAAACTGTCTAGGCATACCAGATGATTACATCAATGAGAAAAAGATATTCTGGTCACCAGATGTGAGCCCATAGCATCTGTAGTAAGTAGTGCAGCTGGTTTTGTTGCTCAGATTTATTTTGTCAACTTGAGGGATTAGCATCAGAGTAATCAGCAAAAAAATCATATTTACCTTATTCTGTGATTCACAGATTCACAGACCTGAAGTACTATTTTGTCATATGCGTACATAATCCATTCTAGTATGCAGTTGAAAGAATAAGAAAGGGCATGCATGAGTCATGTGTATGTTAAAATAAAATAAGATGTGAAGATATACCTCCACCTCTGGTCTCGCAGTTTTCACTACTGCAAGCATTCTCAGTTTGAGATGATTCATCTTTTAATTTCTTTTAGCCAATGTGAGGAGAAATTCAAGTAACTCCAAATTGAAGGAGACCAGAGATTGGCAAAAAAAAAATGCATCACATCCGTCAGGAATGTGTGTTTCATTGTATGCTTTATGCTTATGTTGGTTTTCAACAAGTGGTAGCCAGGGATTGGTGTATAGGAGGCTGGAAACAGCGAACATGCTCCACAGTGGAACTGTCTGTCTCCACAGCCTTCATGTACTTGTTTAGGATAGCAAAGATTTCATTATTAAGAATCTGGTACTTCCTGATGCGGTCTGCCATCTTCTTTAGTGGCTGTGAAAAAGACAATAGTGAATATATGAATTGCAGTTATTCAACAATGGGATGAACATTCAACACTGAATATATGTGTTCATTTGTGTGTGTTCGGAAACAGTTATAGTATACCCACCACATTTTTGATGATCTCATCCTTGCCGTCTTGTCTTTGGACTTTGAGCAGGTGGTAGCAGAAGTCAAAGAGATCAAAACGACGTTGCTGTCCCAACAGAACAATGACAGCACAGCCGGCCCAGTTCAGACCATCCCCAAAGCACTGCCTAAACGTCAAAACACACAAGTAATGCTACACGTCTGACTTACCGTGGTTAATTGCAACTGTATGTGTTTGGAGTTAAGTACCGTGATTTTCGGACTATAAGTCGCGTTTTTTTTTTTCATTGTTTGGGTGGAGGGGGCGACTTATACTCAGGAGCGACTTATATATAAACATATATATGGTTTTTTTCACTTTTTTGGGCATTTTATGGCTGGTGCGACTTATACTCCGGTGCGACTTATAGTCCGAAAATTACGGTATTACAAATATTAACTAAAGCCACAGGCACATTGATTCAAGTAAGGTAAGGCACAGAAATCTCAGAAATATCTCAGAAATAGTACTTGGTATAAATATTTTTATGAGGGATGGGCGCGTACCGATACTAGGTATCGTATCCTTGCCAATACCAGCCTTATTCAAGGTATCGGTACTTGTAGCAGAGGTCGATACCAGTATCGGTTGCTCTCTTGTGGCCGTTTTACTAATAGGAACCACAAAGTAGACGTTAGAAGAATGAAAAATTGTCATATATTCCATACAATTTTAAGGAAAACTGCTACATCTATATTATATATTATCTGTCATTGTTGTATTTGGCGGGAGTTTTCCTTAATATCAGTATCTGTGACTATTTCATAATTGAGTACTTGTATTGGTATCAGTTTAAAAAGGCTCCCTAAATTTACCTGGTGGTAAGAACATGACCAGTGCTACAGAATCTGATCTCCAAACAATTAAACCAGTTTGGATCCATAACAAAAGTCCCGCTGGATTTTTTTAAGGCTTTGTTCTGGTTCAAATCGCTAGCAAATGCAATCCAGATTGGATTTTTTTTTTGCCCGCATGCAACCAGTATCTGATTTTCAGTCGGAACAGATTAATTCTGATTTTTTTTTTTTTTTTCAAAATCTAACCATCGTCGGTCTCATATGTGGTCCGATATCGGATACACATCAAGTTTTTTGCAATGCAACCCCAGTCATAACGGCCAGCTCTCATATATATGTATCTGACCTGGAAGTCATCATGCACTCAGCGCAGAAGGGTAGACTGCTTAGGAGTGAGCTAAGATTATTTTGATTGTCCATGAATCTGCAAAAATTTTGGAATAACTGGATTAACTCTACGTTGGACTTTAATTTAATCATGCTTGGAACTATCTTAGGTCTCCAAATTACTATTGGTATTTGTTATCAGTGACTACTCGTAGTGGTATCAGTCTGAAAAAAATTGGTATTGTGGCAGACCTTAGGACCAGGCCTCTCACCCAGCAGGCCTACAGGGTAGGGTTTATGTATGCTTTCTTGGTACATCATATTGTTTTTGTTTCTTTGACCGCTTGTGTCTTGTCTCACTTATTGGCAGTCAGTCTTGAAATAGAGACGTGTTCTTTAATTCTTCCACAGTACATCCTTCCATTTTGACATACGTACATCAATCTGGCGTTACTCACTCTGCTGTGTACTCATGAGTGCCCACTGGAATGCAATACACAAACTGCATTGCACTCCAGAGGCGATGGAATTCCATGCACTCGTCGACATGCATGACACCATTGGTGGGAGGAGGCCCGCGCCACACCCCATCTTGCAAAAAGCTCCGGATGCGGGTCAGGATGACCTCAAACATGGAAAGGCCGCAGCACAGGCGCTCTTTGGTCAGCAAATCTCCCTCACGTGCAATGGCAATTTGCTACCAGAAAGACAAAACAATGAAATTACATTAGTGGTGTTTTGGGCAAACTGTTTTAGTCTATTCTTTGCTGTCATTTTAGTTTTGGTCATGTTCATACACTTCTTAATGGAGTCATGTTTTAGTCGAATAAAGGTCTGAGCCTTTGATACCTATTTTTATTTTGGTCAGAATTGTCTCTGACTATTTTAGTCTACTTTTATTATATAAACGTATACGTATACACACACACACACACGCACACGCACGCACACACACACACATATATATATATACATATATACACACACATATATATATATATATTATTATTTATATATATATATATATATATATATATATATATATATATATATATATATATATATATATTTTTAGTTTAAAGATACCTGAGGGGTCCCCAGCCTCTCAATCAGAGGCACAAGGTGAAGAGGGGCATACTTTGCTTCGAGCCTTTTCATCCTCACTTCCAGACGCTCTCCCTCTACACATCACAGGAACATTTATTAATGTGACGTGTGTTACACACTCAAAAAGAAACAAAGACTCATCCATTCTGTTTGAATAATTTCTAGCCATAAATACCTTTGATGTATACTCTCGGCAGAATGTTTTGGAAGGGGGCAGCATGAAGAAGGTCACACACTTCTTCCTGTGACTGATATTAAAAAAGTATACAAGATAAAACAATTTGAATGTACTGTAATTTAAAAGAAAGCACACAAACAATAAAAACAACCTTCCAGAGCATGCATGCAAGCCATGAAGTGATATTAAATTCTTATTCATTCACCATACTTTCCTATCCACAGTCTATGTATGCTGTGTCAATTCAATGTCTACATCTGAGGAATCTAATGTCTAATGTTTGGGTATGGTTTTGGTAGTTTAAAACAATGAGAAAATTTGTAAAATACACTTTTAAGGGTGTCAGTATCACTGTTGATTTGGCAGTGAAAATGAAAGCATGTGGAATTGGGTTGATTGGAGAAGGCCAGACACACAAGACGGGTTCTAGTTGATGCAAAATGTCTTTTTTGGGGGTTAAGGACAGACCTTTCAAGTCTTTCAATGACAAAAGGCGGTATTATGGACTTTTCTTTGTACACATGGACATAGTCATTCTAGAGCAAAAAAGGTTTTCCCAAAACTGTTCTTATTGAATAATGGAACTGTCTAAACTAAATGAAGCAGAATGCTAAATAATTTATTTGTGCATTCATGACAGGAAGAGCCGTGCAATAATAAAAAGCAAGACACATGCACCTAAGAATGTTAAATGTATGTACAAATGTGCATTTAAAAAGGTTAGTTTTAAAAGAAAGACAGATGTGCAAACAAGAACATGCATCTAGAATCGGAATAAATGTATGGAAGCATACAACTGCAAAGGCAACCCTCCCAAAATGTGATACACTTTCCTCAGTGGATGAAAAACACATTGGGATTCTTATACAGTAGCTTGTTATGGCTTTATCACTAATTGCCTTTCTTTAGATCACAATGTTTTGTAGGCCTGATGGGATATAAATCATGTCATGCAAACAGTACAGAGAAAAGAAACACAGCAAGCCAAACTAAAATGAGAAGAAAAGAAAGAAACAACTCATTTCAAAGTTATCTAGATAGCAATATACAAAACCCATGTCCTTACCACCTGTGGTTGATGCCAGCGTGCAATGAAAAATAGAATCATAGTTTCAAGATTAAACTCACTGCAGCACTCAGACTGGGGCCTGAAAGACCGCCTGTGATAAGTGATTTAGAGAAAATTAATATCTTAATTAAGGCAGAAAACTTCAGGCTCCCAGACGAACGACATAAGACATGCACAGTCCAGGTTGGTGCCTCTTATTATACCAGCTCAAACTGTCACGTCAGCCATAGAGTTAGTCTTACCAGAGCTTGCTCGATGAGCAGGCAGAAGAGGATGGCGTTCCCCACCTCCCTTAAGCTCTGGAAGACATCTGTCTTGAGCTCAGCATACTCAATAATATCCTTGAGTTGATGGTGGAAGAACTCCAAGATCCCTACAACGAAAAGAGTATGGGAATCTCGCCGTACTCTTTCTATCAGATGGACATTACAAAACTATAAAATATTATTCCTCGCCACACTTTACCAAATCAAATGTGTTTGGGAAAAATACACCTATACTTCTAATAATCTAAGACTACTGGGATGAATCGAAAAGGAATTTGTTCACCCACATGGCGACAGAGCATGAGAGGATAACAAGCAATTTGGGTCAGAACGTTCGTAATCTAAGGATTATTAAAACCTTCTCATGGGTATATGCCATTTGACAAAAATGTAATCTGAATTTGTGGGTCTAGTCAACATGCAAGAAGGCCATTTTGAATAGGATGCAAAGTGGTGTACGGTTTTATGGTTTAAATGCCTGACTCCTTCCTATAACTTTCCAGTGATACCGTTGTTGAAGCTGTAAAATATGATTACCGTTGTTGAAGCTGTAAAATATGCTTTCTTGGGATTTGGCCTCCTCTGACATCGGCAAATATTTCTTCAACCTGACAATTTGCTGGTTAAACGCCCTCTAGATTTTACGCTAGCTGGAGCCACATCCAACTAATTACACAAACAGCCTAAAACAATTTTGCTGAAATTGATTGGGGCTTTGTGAGCTTCACTGACATGTGTGGTGGATGTCATTGTTTTTCATTCATAAATATGAAAACAGCATAACCCTTTGAATCATCCTAAAAATCACTTAATTGTATACATTATTATTATTATCATCATTAGCATCATCATCTTTATCATAGTTTTATGATATAGCTGCAGCACAGCTATGGTGGTCTCCACATGCACATTTCACAGATTTATGATCTCCCGGAGTAACTTGACATCGCCCGGCCATGGAGGTCTGCTTGCAGTTCTTTTAAAACATACTTTGTGCGCTTCCAATTCCTGGATGGATTTCAGCATATCAGAACTTATTTTTGTTATGTAAAATACAGCATCTGGCACTCTCTCTCTCTCGCGCTCTTAGATTGATGGCTAATTTAGTCAGCTGCATTCTTGCCAAAAAAAGGCAAAACGGACGTTTTTATTTGTGCCAAGCTGTGTGTATCTGCAAAAACACTAAAACCCAGTCTAGTTTGCCTCTGCGCAGATTTTGACTGTGCATCACACTAGACTTGCACGCAACACAAAAACAGACCCCAGACGGCTTGGCAAAATTGCACACCTCTGGTCATATTGTGCTGAATACAGAGTCAAACTCCTATGTCATAATTTCCTTTTCCAATTTTTGGTCTGTTATTACACTTTATCCCTATCTGGTAACTTTCATTGGTGGCAACTTCAACGCCCAAACCAAACCCCACCCAATGAAATAAGATACTGTAAATCCTGACATTTTAAAAATTATGCTAGTTTGACATCTTCAAAATTTGTTTGACTTTTGATGCATAATTCTTTTCTGAGTATTGTGGTTGAGCTCCAAATTGTAGGACTTTTGACTTTGAAGGTTCCACTGTTACATGAAGTTTTCTATACAAATTAATGATGGTAAAGCGCGGATAATTTACGGTCATAACAAAGGACAAAGGCTTACCTGGGGAGCCATATTCGTGGCGGGGTAGGCGACAGATTTTGGGCATAACTTCGATGAGTGTTTTTACATACTGCAGAACGGTGCCCTGTAACTACAGAAAGACGATGCACGTCATGTTAAGATTCCATAAAGAATAGGTGGAATGGACATGTTTAGGAAGGCCAAGTGGAAAATGATGATGAATACCAAGCTCTTGACAATCTTTAGCAGCTCCTCCATCACAACAGCAATGCCTTGGTAACCAAGAAGACGACAAATAGTCTTGAAATGAGGTGGGCCAACAAAGTTCCTGTATGAGCTGTATATGTGAGAGTAGGCAATGTTCAGAGGCTAGGAGGAAAAGAGGAGACAAAGAAAGTCAGTATCAGCCAGCAAATTACATACAGTGACAGTCGGTTTCAACCCAAGGAGTTGAAAAATCATTTTGAAAATTAAATGTGTGGCAGACTGTGGCACACCTTGGACCCATACAGGTAGTAAGGCTGTACATTGGCTGGCTTGTCTCTCTGAGGCTCTTGGGTGAAAGGAATGGCTGTGCGTACAAATCTGAAAAGAAAACATGCTTAAAACAATTCACTATTTATATAAGGTGCATCTGAAAAGACAGACAGACCGGTTTGTGGATCCGTTGTAGCAATAATTAGGGAGGAAATCGAAATTGAGCTCCCAAAAAACATGAAGTGTAATTCGACCGTAGGGAGCTGAGACGTTATGATTGGCCTCACGGAACATGGCATCAAAGCTGTCCAAGGTCATGTGCTTAGACAGAAGCCGGTGAGTGAGTCTGTTGATCTCCAGAAGCCACTCCAACTCCTGACCCCAAGTGCGATGCAAAGTATTGCGTTTAAAACTTATATTGAAAGCTGAACTATTTTATTGGGCTACGGTACGTGATCTTTACCACAATAGATGTGAGATCCTCGCTTTCAAAGCGGCTGATGGCATGATCCAGAGATTTATACATGGCAGCAGAGATCCTCTGGGTGATAAGACGGTTCAGGTCAATGGAGCGACCCAGAAGCTGTAGCACACAGAAGGAACAGAGTAAAAATAAATAAATATGTGCACTGCCCAGTTATACAATATGCTTGAGTTGTTTTCAGTACCTGCACATGTCTCTGTTTTAGCAATGTCTCATAGCGGTTTGAAGGAGGGTATGGTATAATCACCCCATAGTTTTTACATTCTGCCCGGAAGCGTTTATCAAGCAGGACACTGTGGGAGGGGGGGGGGACCTCTTAAATAGGTACAAGATATTGCGACAACAACATCAAACTTAATAAAACCAATTCACACTTCCTACCTGCCAGCCATTGCTTTGTAGTAGGCAAATATCTGATCAGCTAACTTGTAGACAAACTGATCAAAGCAAAGGTTTACCTGTGAAGGAAGAAAAAAACATTTCAAGATAATGACATCGAATAATGACATTTTAATTGAATTAACCCTTAATACCTCTGCCTCAATTTCATCGTAAAGGAACTGCTTCTTGAACTTCGTGAGAGCATAGTAGCCACTGTCATTGTACAAATCCAGTGGATACAGCACATATCTAGGCAGATGAAGAAAACACTAAATGCAAACCATTTTGCTCAAAACCCATTTGATTTGTTAAGAAAGTCAGACTCACTCCATCATTGACGGTTCCTTGGTCTCCAGGATGTGGTCAGTGAGAATCCATGGCATGGACATCTCAATAGGGAACTGGATTCTGCGACCCATGGTCAGCTCAAGGAAAAACTCTCTAAACCAGAGCTGGGACAAGTCACAACACTGCTGCAGGGCCTCTGGACATTGAAAGAACACAACAAAGTGAGGTGCAGTATTTCGTCAAATAAATGCACATTAATACACTTGACTAATTTTTTTTTTTTTACAGTTCTCCTGTTATGTAGAACGAGCTCAGTGGCCTAGTGGTAGAGTGTCTGCCCTGGGCCTGGAAGGTTGTGGGTTCAAACCCCAGCCGGGTCATACCAAAGACTATAAAAATGAGACCCATTGCCTCCCTGCTTGGCACTCAGCGTTAAAGGTTGGAATTGGGGGGTTAGATCACGAACTGATTCCCGAGCGCGGCACCGCTGCTGCTCACTGCTCCCTTCTCCCCCAGGGGATGGATTAAAATCACACGGGGATGGGTTAAATGCAGAGGACAAAAAAAACCCAGGTGTGTGTGTGACGATCATTGGGACTTTAACTTTTAACTTTAGTAAAGCATCGCAAGCATACAACTATTAGACACAAAATGAACTTAATATTAAATTTGGTGTGTTAGGGGGACCATTTTCACTTATCTGGGAAGGCTTTCTGCAACACTTTGGGGCCTGTTTTTCGGAAATGAACATTTGTAAGGTCAGAAGTCAGAGACAAGAGGCCCTGACTCTCAAACTTGGGTCAAGTTCATCTCAATGGTGTTCAATTGAAGCCTGGATGATTGTGGAACAAATAAAAATCCTGACTATTTTGATTGAGATTGATGAGTGATTTAAAAACTTTGCTAACCTGGGATCTGGGGGATTGTATTTTGCACAATTTCATGTGGAAATGTGTGTTAGTAAAAGAAGAAAAAAAAGTCCTTGGATCTTTGCATTCTTGAGTTTTGAAAAGAAGATTCCTTGAATCTTTGAGAACTCATCTTTAAATATAATTCAAAATCTAAATAACTATAATATCAAATCTCAATGGTGTTTAATTGAGGCCTGGATGATTGTGGAAGAAATAAAAATCCTGACTATTTTGATTGAAATTGATTAGTGATTTAAAAACTTTGCTAACCTGGGATCTGAGAGATCGTATTTCGCACAATTTCATGTGGAAATGTGTGTTAGTAAAAGAAAAAATTCTTGAATTTTGAAAAGAAAATACCTTGAATCTTTGAAAACTCATCTTTAAATAGAATTCAAAATCTAAATAACTATAATATCAAATATTTAAATAGATTAGCAAGGAAGTAAAATAAGAATAAACTGGAATAATAGCAATTGTTTTTGTTTTTTTAAACAAATACATGTTTCTGTGCATTTTGGCCTCTTAGGGGCAGTGTAGTGCCATGCATGGATAGAGTTACACGCTTAGGATGAGAACAAATGAAGTTACGATTCAAATCTAAGAGTTAAATTGTTAGAGTTCAATTAATAGAGTCTCTATTAAAATGAGCTGTTTCTCGGAGATCGAGATTTTGTGTGTGAACGTTTATTTCATTAATTTTCATTTAGCATTTAAATGGGCTCCTCCATTGACTTTAGCATGATAGCTAGCAATGTTTTCAAAATAACACATTTTTGTTTAAATGTACAAGTGTAATTATGTTTTGTTGATCATTTAGCGCGCCCCACTATTTGAGAAGCACTGAGTTAGTGTAATAGGGCTGCTGTTACAATTAGTACCCCCTGTAAACGTGTTTGGGGAGGGAGGAACCTATTCAAATTTGCTACACTTGGTGAAAACATCCCCAGGAAGAAAAAGTCAGTTGACGTCGAAGGTTCACCGTTTTAAAATAGGAAGGGGGTACCTATTCTCGTGGGGTGATTTATTCTAATAGGGCTGCTGTTAGAATTAGTGTCCCTCTTGTAACTTGACTTGGTGTGGGGTGAACCTGTTCAGATTTGCTACACTTGGTGAAAACACTCCAAGAACACGCAGAAAAAATAAATTGATGCTGCCATGAACTGTGCTGCCAGGCTCTACCGGGAGACAAACGGGTCTCTTGGAAATGATCACCAGGCTTGAGGATTGAAGCCACTGCTCATGCCACCCCCCACGTGACATAAAAAAAATGCTGCCTTGTGTCGTCCGTGCTAAAAACCACTACTGACCCCAACTGCCTTGTTCAAAGAGGAGATGTTGTCCTCACCACTGAAGTTGAGCAAGTGTGTGAAGAAGAAGGATTGTTTGTGAAAGTCTTCTATGGCGACCACAATGGGTCCATCTAGACTGCTGCGCAGCGTCTTTTTAGAGCCACTCTTGTCAGCGATCAATGACTCCAACATAGTGCGCACCATGTACAGCTGCAGGGAACACAAAGAGGGACTTTGAAGAAGGAAGAAACCGCACACAATGCACTACACACTGGACAGTTTAATGAGATTGATTACAAAAGCAACTCTATTGCATACTATACTGTACTATACAATTAATTGTAAGAGCAATTGCAATACTACACTACTACTCTTGCTCCAACTGCAGCAGTAACCATCAAGAAAATTAAAACTAAGTATATTACCGATGATGGGAACAAACTGTGTTGAATTTAATTGTCTTGCATTAATGTAATAAAAGAAGTGGCTGATGAGTGTACAGTATTAGCAAACAAACGTTAGTTGAGAGGAATTACACAACAAAGCATTTTGACTTGATGCTCATTTGTGTCGTCATGTCTGTCCCTTTTGCTGGTAATAACTCCAATGACACTTACTTGTGTGCTAGAAGGTCCCACAGCTCTCCGCGGCACCTTGATATCAAAACCTCCTTTAGGGTCCTTCTCCCCCCTCAGACACGGATCATTTGGAGGTTCCCTCGCCCCCTCCCAGTCACAAACGGTTTTACGAATAGCTTGAAGAACACTGGAAAGAAAGAAAATGGGATGATGGAGCCACACAATACATTGAATGGGTGGGTTGTACTTTTGATCATATGATAGTTATGTACCTAATGAGGACGTTCTTCTTCTTGCGCACAGCTTGGCGCAGAGGCTCTCGAAGTGTCATTTGGGCAAAGTCCTGCAGAGCTGCGTAGATGGTATTCCTGATAGCCTGATTGAAAACGGACTCCATTCGGCCCATCAGGACCTGATAGTCACAACGCCATCGGCATGAGTACTGAATGTTTAGCACCACACTTGTAACAGCAAGAACATTATCAAAATATGTAGATGATAGACAAAAGCGGCTTTGTTTGTCAGAATGCGAGCATGAATAAATCATCTCAAAAGTGTAAAGAGACCAGGGGTCTGTTGTACCTGAAGACCTTTAATCATGGCAATCACTTCCACCAGAGCAAACTTCTCCTCGCTGGTGTAATTATAACGTGTGGCTCGTTCATACTCCTCTGCTGTGCCCGGACAGTCCTTGTTACAAAATTTATCTGTGGGATGGACCAGCTTCCACGAATACTGAAAAAGCCAAAAAAGTTCGATTACTATGATGGTGACTTTAAGAATACAGCTCATCGGGTACACCTACACAATCCTACTATAATACAAGAGATGTATTATTCTCAGTTTGAATGGGTATGTTTTAGTTAATATTCATATATTTATGTTATGTTTCATTCGTGTACAATTACAACTACAACATCAAATCAGTCTACTTATTTTCATGGGTTATGTGGTCCCAATTGATTTTGGGCAAGAGGCAAGGTACAACTTGAACTGGCCATCAGTCAATCACACACTGTACAAACTAAACAATCATTTATACTCACATCCATATCAATTTGCAATTTACAGCCTATTATGCATATTTACTGTATGGTTTTAAAACTTTGAAAGAAGCCATGGCGCCCTGAGAATACCCATGCAAATACGGTACAAATAAAAGTTTGAACACTTTTGAATCCCTTTAATTGTGATGTAGACACATCATACCCCAAACTGAAATGTTTTTTTGTTTTCAATTTCATTGCACGAGAGGGAAAAAAATCCTCTCCGGTAATTGAGTAAGGTGCCAAAAAAAAGGAGACAAAAAAAAACGCCAGATTATCATCTTCATAGGTAAACTCTCTGATACGGCTCTTGTGTTGGATCACAAAAATATTGTGCAGGTCTACCAACTCTAATGTGCGACCGACCCGTCAGCAAGCTTTCCTTGGTAATTTGACAAGTATTACTCACAACTTCCATGACATGCGTACTCCACTTGGACAACAACTGTAGACCCCTCAGTGAAAGGTCAAAAAGCTCTCTGTATTCCTCATCTGATTTCTGGCTGTCCAGACCTGAGCCCGTCACCACTTCGCTGTTGCTATAGCGCGCCAGCTCAGAGATGAAGCGAATGTGGTCCTCTCTGATCTGCACCATTTGCTCACATAGGTTGTACTGTGGTGAAATGCTGCTCTGGGTGCACGTCCATCTGTGTACAAAGGGGAGACACGGGAGGGCTCATATGCTTCAAGAAAGGATGGAAAGACGTTTATATGAAAGTGGGTATTAATTGGTTTCTTACTTGGACTTGTTTTCCTCGTAGTGAGCACTTGTCTCAATGTAGCGGGACAACTCTATCTGCATGTCTCCAAATAGTGGCACCACTTGAAGCTTAAACGAACACCAAAAAAAGTCTCTTCTGATTGGTTTGATTTTGGACATAGATCCATTGAAAAGGTCAAAGTCTTACTTTAAAGAACTTGTCGATCTTGCTAAGGTTGATCCTCTTTTTGGCATCTAGTTTGTAGATATTACTCACATTTCCATCCATCAGGTACAGACCAAACCCCATCACCTGACATGACAGGTACATACGTGTTGTTTTAATGTGGAAAAAGGCAAGCTGAAGCACATGACTACCGTAAAAGATCGGGTAAGAAAGCATTAAATGTTTGTACCTTGAGAAGCATGTGCTTCTCACTTGGAGTCAAATACATCTTGTTCTCATAATAATCTACACAGATGTTGACAATATCTGCCAAAAGTTCTTCATAACCTGGAATCACTTCCAACTGTTGGTGCAGGCACTACAAAAACACACAACAACAGGAAGGAGAGAATGTTCAAAGTTTGTAAATCTATAATTAGACATTCAGACATTTTTTGGAATACACTGTAGGTACTGGTTCTACCAACAATACAGTAGCTTTTTAGCAAAACCAGAACGCTGTTGTTGTCCTGCTGGTGATACCAGCAAGGCTTCACAACATGGACCAGTAAAATTACACAATTTGGAAGGGATAATCCAAGGATTAATTAACAGGTAAACCTGAGTGATCCTGTTGTGGTTGGCTAAGAACATTGAAAGATTTTGAGATTCTTGGATGGACTGAGGGTCAGCCATCTTCCTCAGGAACTGAGCAGCCCTGGAGACAAAGAGAGTCCAACATAAGAACCAGTTCCCGTTTGGAAAAGCAAATGCAATAAAGAGAAAGGTTACTACATGTGTCCATGAAACAGTACCTTTTATAAGCAGAATGATCGTTCTTTACGCTACACTTCATGTTTTTCAGTTCGTCCAGTACAGCAAACATGTTGATAAATTTTCCCAGAGTGAGCAGATAGGCCTCAGAAACAAAGTCTTTCCTTCTCTCAGCATGGCAGAGACGCTTCACTTCGCTACAGAAACGTTCTATAGCTTTCCGCTACATAAGGGAAAAGGAATTGAAAACCATAACACAGAACTATTTGCAGCAATATTTGGTTGATATAAAATAGTACTTGCTTTAGCCATTTATGTCTTTACAGATGCTTAAATAATCACATAAAAATGTCTTACTTGGAAGTACATAAACTTCATGAGCTTGGTAACTTCTGGCTCCAACACTTCCACTGTTTTCTCGTAGATCTCAACCCTGTTGGGTTGTTCGTTGCATTTCACCTAATAAACACAAGAGAGCACCATTACATATCTTGCCAATGCAATTCTGATATGGAACTACAAATTAATTGTGGACATTTCAAATTTGGAGTGAATTCAGGACCTAATGCTGAAGTACATGATAAGTTGCTCCGATAAATAAAAGAATGCTGACAAGTGGTTCCATAAAATATGAATACACCTTCTATAGCAGGGGTGTCAAAGTAATTTTTTGGGCGGGCCGCATTGTAGTCATAGCTTCTTTCAGAGGGCCAATATGACTGTCAACCCAAATAAATGTATGAGCACCTCATATTATATACAGTAAAAGCTACAAAACAAACTGACAAATAACTCGTTTTCAAATCAGATGAGTAAAAACTGGTCAAATATTAAAAAAAATAGATATTATTAAAAGTGAAGACAATTTTCAATTTTAGTAATGACACACAAATTTGATGCACAATTTGTCTTTGCGGGCCACATCAAATGATCCTTGAGTTTGACACGTGTTGTTCTATAGAATATTTTTTGGGTGTTTTCTTGATGTGTGAGAGGTATTCTCCCCCACCCATCAAAAGAGGAACTTGTGGGTTGAAGATGACAATACAACAAACACCATACTTAATTCTATAGTACTGTGAATTGAAAGTAAAGTATGAGTCCACCAACAACATTAGTTTGCGTGTTACCTGCGGAATAGCTCGAGAGCAGCTTCTCCAAGTGTAAAGCATCACTGCATACTCATGTCCTTCTTCCAGCATTTCATTCTGCACAAAGTGAAAAAGTAATAATGATGTGAATGATGTTCAACCATGTGAACAACATCTCCTGTCATAATCCAATTCAAATAAAAATTCTAACTTTATATTGCTAATGACTTTATGGTCATTACCTAATGGTGTCAAGTATGCTTACTTTCCGCCTCATTAGTACCAAACATACAATAAAAATAAACTGATAGAACATCTTCAATGAAAAAACAGCATACATTTTTCAAACCGAAAGAACATTTGAGCAATTTTTTTTTTTTTTTTTTTACGTTTGTTAATTGCACACAGCATTTTGACAATTAATTGTTTAGCATTTTACTATGTGGAGGTTTGTGTTTAAGATAGAATGTCTTCATGGAATCGCACATACAATTGCTCTCAGATGAGTAACCTGTTCCATAATGAATGTGCACTTTATTAATATTTCAGCAGAGGAACAATTCTTCCATTCAGAAAGAGGTGAGGTGAGACACGTCCCTCTTGCTCTAGTATCCTCAAATAGACTGGCTTCAGCTTAAGTGGGACTTCCCGATGAAATAGAGTTGAATAAAGCACAGCTTCCCCTATTTGTAAGTCCAGTCACACTAGTCACCTTACAACATCATTCATGGAGGAGGAAGTTGAGAGGAACTTTGCCTGGCTCAATTGTGTGATCATGGTGATATCAAAATTGTAATCAATTTGCAGAGGCTGCACATCACATTTGGCTTTGTTGTACTTTTTAGATGGGGAAAGAACAAACCGGATGCCCATACTATTGAGGCCAGTCACATTGAACTGTTTGAAAATAGAAAGCAGGCCTCACCATGCTGGAGTGGACTGTAGCTTGCTCAATATAACGAGCGATGCCAGTCACAAACGCGTTCCTATCTTCAAAGTTGGTATCAAAATTGGCCTGGAGAAGAAGAGATTAGTGAGCAGAGTGAGACACTTGTCAGGTGACAGCATGGGTGGGGTTGTACCTGGTACATAATGGAGGAGGGAGGGGGTTCAATGCATGGCTGCTGGTCTGGGAGGGGCAGTTCCTCCAGCAGGTCCACATTGGATAGGGCATCTTCCAGGGTCACGTGGGTCGTCATGGTTACAAAACCTCACTCACACCACACTCAGGTCTGAAAGACGGAAAGAGAACATGAGATGAATAGCCAATAAAAATCCTACAGAGTGACTTGACATATTATGCGTTTTGTCTGCGGTGTCTTGACGACCACAGTCAGCTATATGGGGTGGAGCAAGCTACTTCTACTTAGAAAAGCAGAGACCAGAGTGTGGAAAAAGAACCCGTGGTGACAGTACGTAAAAGCAGAACGAGTGGAGGCAGAACTTAGTTAGCATTAATACCAAGTATTGTGCAAATCTGTGGATGTACCGCAAGCAGAAGGCACATTGCCATCTAAGGCTGTCACTATTGAATAATTTAGAATTCATTATTATGTGTATCATTACATCGATTAATCGTCCGAAAATGGATTTTGCATGAAAGTTTATTGTAAAATAGTTTCCATTCATTTTTATAAATTATTATTGTTACTGATTTTTATTTGGCATTCATCAATGATGAAACAAAAATAAACAAAAATTAGCAATATCACAGTGCCGCCACCCATTACACATTCATTCATTCATTCATTCATTCATTCATTCATTCATTCATTCATTCATTCATTCATTCATTCATTCATTCATTCATTCATTCATTCACCATCCGAACAGCTTCTCACGTGGCTTGCAGGCGTGCTGGAGCCTATCCTAGCGATCTCTGAGAACTAGGTGGGGTTCACCCTGAACTGGTTGCCAGTCAATCGCAGGCACACATAGACAAATGACCATTGACGCTCACAATCATACCTATGGCCAAAACTACCATGCATGTTTTTGGAATGTGGGAGGAAACTGGAGTACCCGGAGAAAACACACGCAGGCATGAGGACAACATGCAGCCTCCACACAGGATGTCTAGAGCTGGGATCGAACCCTCAACCCCTGAAGTTTGAGACAGATATGCTAACCAGTTCTCTACCATGCCGCCTGGTTAGTGAGACAAAACCCCACTTCTGTAGGCGCTTAGTCTGTTATTTATTCATTTATTTATTTATTTATTTTTTAATTTTGCCATCTATCACCTATCTTCGTCATAATGGGCACTCATCAGCAAGAGCGTCTGATAGGATGCCCAACTCCGGAAGCAATATATAATTAATGTAATACATCATCTTCAATGCTGCTAGGAATGTAGTGTTCCTCTTGAGAAAATGCAGCCTTTGCCCTTTTTTTTCATGCCAATCACTACTAGCACAACTGCGGCAACATAAGCTCTTAATGCTCATCATGGGTCTCTGGGAATTCGTGCGTATATCTGACCCCACAGACAAAGTTGACAGGGCCAATAATCGGTTTAATATGCACAGCCAGAAACGTAAAGATGCATGTGGAAAATAAATGAGCCAGAATAAACTATTAGGTGTGACCTTCTCAGACTCTGAGTTTCCACCTGTGCACTGGTACTGCAAAACATCACATTGTTGACCTTATTCATTCATCATTTTCATTTACTCAAATGAATTAATAATATATCGACCAGAGCTCACCAATTCCAGCCCTCGGGGTCTGGTGTCCTGCTTATGTCTCCCTGGTGCTACATTCTCAATTCAAATGATCAGATAAACAGCAATGTGTACAGAAGCTGATCATTTGAGTCAGGCATGTTGCAGCAGTGAGACATGGAAAACATGCTGTACACCGGACCCAGAGGACCAGAATCGGTGAACCCTGATATAGACTGTCCGTCCGTCCATCCATCCATCCATCCATCAATCCATCCATCCATCCATCAAACCTTTTTTCCTCCCAAGGTTCGCGGGCGAGCTGGAGCCTATCCCAGCGTACTTCAGGCAGTAGGAAGGGGACAACCTGAACTGGTTGCCAGCCATTCACACTCACTCACACCTACTAGCAAATCCGACTGCTCAATCAGCCTACCATGCATTTCTTTGGAATGAAGAAACCAGAGCACTGAAGGAAACCCACGCAGGGATGGGGAGAACATGTAGGAAGCTGGCGCCAAAGAACGTAACAATGACGAGCGGGAACTTGGCATGTGTAATGGCGAACTTGCCCAACTGTCACATATAGAAGATGAGGACTTTGACCGATTTGTGTATGAATATGGATTAACAATAATGTGAGTACAGTACAGTTCACGATTAAATAGTAGAATAAAGTACAACCAAACTCACTGTCTCGCTCTCATTACGTTTTTCTTGTTCACCATAAATCATGGCATGCATGCACCCTATAATGCGGTGATCCCTATGCGTGGATTAAGTACAAAATAGCCCCCACAAATCGAGTCTGCACCTCAGCCCGAAGCCTTATGGTGCGGAAAACACAATACTCGGAAACAACCTCAAAGAGATAATGTACAAAGTTGTTCCAAATACAAGATTTTGATTTTATAGACTTGGATCACCCAGAAAGACCGGTATGTAATTATTGTCCTTATGGAAAAGTACAACTTAGTAGACGTGACTAGCGTTTAACAGAGCTGCTGAGCCTATTCACATTTGTGAACACAGGCCTTTAAAGCTTAAGTTGGCTGAATAAACTTTCCTACCCTATATTAGAGTGTGCATGTGTGCTCATCTCCTTTACACAGCAAAGGGCCCCTCTTCTTCACAATGGTGTTTAGAAGAGCTAGGCCTATTTTATACGATTTGGAGGGGTTTTCTTGGTCAGTATTAACCATATTAATGAATAACATTATAGGCAACTTTTTTTTTTTTTTTAATTGATATCTTTATTTCGAACATCATAAACAAAGATTTAAAGATCAAAGTCATGCGGTAGTCTTTGTGGGTGTGTATGTGTGTGCGTGCATGTATCTGTGTGATGGATTTATTGTTACTTGCACTGTTAAACATTCTGCAGAAAATAAAACCCTGCAATAGTACTCAATCGCTGCGATTGTTCTAAAAACTGAAAACTTGACAAAACTGAAAACTTGACAAACCCGAGATTAGGACTTTTTATTTTATTCAGCTTTGCATTTACGTTTGACGTGCTGCATAATTTTCATTTGGGAAGGAAATTCACCTTTTTCCCTCTTTGACTAAAAGTAACAAAATCTTTTGGTCCAATTTTAGGAAGAGGTAACCTGATCGGGTTTACAAACCGAGATGTTTGATTTAGAAAGGAGGGGTCCAGGGGTCTTATTCAAAAATTTAAAAATATGATTAAGGACATATTCAGGTTTCTGTGCGCATTTACAGGGATTTGATAAAAAATGAATACTGCCAATATTTTGATTTTAAAAGGGTTATTGACTGCATGTAAACATTATCATTGTTCTTCAACTGCCCTAGGCGATCCATGTCCTGTTAATATGCTATGACATTATTTCAAAATAATAATTCCCTTTTGGCAAGGGATTTGGAACCATCGTCTCGCACCTTATGGTATTGCCGAATGGGCTCAGGTGAGTTTTTTAGCGAATTTCAGTTCCAATAGACAAAATTACAAATAGGTGTGGGCATGAATGGCAGACATCCAATAGGCGCAGATACCGTTGATGTCTACAGTGAAGTCTGTGGATAACAGATGGCAGGTGACTAAGCAGTTCTTCCATGATTTACAATTTAAGGTAGCTCTATTCATGACACGATCAACCAATGAACTTGCATGAGAAAGTGACCCTGTGACAATCAAACAGTGAGAAACAAATGAGAAGGTAACATGGACAATTTACTTCCATCACTCAGATAAACATACTGGATTATTAAATTAATAAATCTATGACAGTGCAATTCAAAGTATTATGGCAAAGGAATATTTATTTTATACTATTGCAGAGAACCATGGCTAGAGTCTGATACTACTCAACACACACTGAGCGAAAGTGTGTCAAGTAAAGGGTCACACTACTCAATGTAGTCCCCTGCCCCGGGGGTTGCCTTTGTTACATTGATTCACCCCCACCAAACAAAACCACTCCAGAGCATTTCCAAACACACGTTCCAGCAAAGTCTGTGACGTGTACAGTATTGGACATTGGCAAGTATGACCTGACCCCATCAATGACATGTTTTTATTTTAGAGCAGTTACAATGGACGCTTGTTCGAAAACACATTCATTATTCTGTGTAACACAGAAAGCAAAGGGTTGGGAGGGTTAAGGTTAGCATTACAAACAAACAGAAGAACCAAACATCGATATTTATTTGGTCTTTTCTGTCTTATGGCTGTTTAATATGCATGGTTTCGGGAATGCTAGGGGGAGCCTGAATACCCACAATTCAAATCCAAAGCAATAAATGTGAAGGAGACATGGTACCCACTTGTGGACCTTGCTGCAAATATAACTATAACTATAAGCATTGTTCTCTTTACACCTAGAGGCATTACATTATCACAATGTCAAGAATAGAATGTCAGATTATCTGTCAGAAATATGAAACTGCTTGTTTAGTAAATTGTGCATAGCCACACCATTAAGAAGACTACATTACACAAACAAAACAGATCTACAATAAAAACAAAAATATATAATTCAGGGCTCGAAGCTTATTTTTTGCCCAAGTTGCCCTCGGGCAAGTTGGAGAAAATTTTACTTGCCCGAAACAAAATTTTACTTGCCCGAATTTTTTTGGAGTGGATTTTTACTTGCCCGACACATTTTTGCAATAAAAAAAGACAACACTATAAGTTTTGCCTTCATATGTTTTTATTCCATCATATTGTGCCTGCAGCCTGTTTTAATACAGTGTAGAACTTTTGATGCAATTAAACCACACTAGTCTACTGTAGTACCAAAATTCAACCGGAAACAAGCTCTGCTGGTGCGCAGGCGCAGAAGAGCCAGGGACGGGTGAGGGAGCATGCATTTAATTACGAAGCGCTTTGCCGTTATCAATGTATTGCAGACTTACACGAGAAACTAACCGCTCCCTAGAAAACAAAATGTCGGACCAGAAGCGGCAGAAGTTGCGAGAAATTATGCACAAAATCGTCTTTTTACAGCTTGAAAACATGGTATTATGGCAGGGCAAGTTCGGGCAAGTGAGGAAAAATTCTACTTGCCCGTCTGCCATCGCTACTTGCCCCGGGCAATCGGGCAATCGTTAGTTTCGAGCCCTGTAATTAGAATACACATCTACCCAAAAGGGTATCGTCTGTGTAATACCTTAATTATGGTGACTATTGCTTACAATGAATTATATGTTGCACTGTACTAAATCGCAGGGACTGTTTTCTTATTTTTGGATATTTTTAGCTAAATGAGAGTGCATAACGAGCTAACAGTCTCATTTTGATCAAGAAAGTATTGTGATGAAATTTTCTGTAGGCATGACAAAAGAATCTCCGTGATTTTGTGGTAATAACAAACAATCTATATATTTGCTCGAGAATTGAATGTGAAGATGATCTTAAGAAAAAACCCTATGAACACTAACATGTCCAGTTTGTTAGTGAACACGGCTGGTAAGATTATTGGTGCTTCACTCCCCTCCTTGAAAGACATTTACACCTCCCATCTCGCCCGTAAGGCGACCACAATTGTGAGTGATGTGAGTCACCCCGCTCACTCTTTGTTTGATCTTCTGCCCTCTGGGAAGAGGTACAGGAGCCTGCCCTCCCGCACCACCAGACTCACCAACAGCTTCATACTCCAGGCTGTTAGGATCCTGAACTCTCTCCCCCTTTCTGCATAGCGTCCTGTACTTTGCGCGATGCTTACTGTCTGCTGTATGCACACTGGCTCAGTTTTGCTCCTCTTATTTATTGTTATTTGTTTATTATTTATTCATCACTCATATTTATTTATTATTTATTGTTTGTGCCTTCCTTTGGTTTCTTTGTGTGTCTTGACATATGAAGGGATTGACAATAAAGCAGACTTTGACTTTGATGTCCCGAAAAATTATAGGCTTGCCATTTGAAACAAATGTTTATCATGGAATACCTCTCAGTAAAGATCATTCTGCCCAGTTTATGTGGTGATATTCAGAAATTCAAAAAATAGAGACACATCAGATGACGTAGTGTTGTCCAAATACCAACTACTCAAACAACCACAATATCAAACACATTTTCAATCCACTAAGATTTGAATTGTTGCAATCAAAACAGAGCCTTATATTTGGTGTAAAGCACAATGCGTGAAACTACTCACTGGGTGTCATTAGATCATTCAGTTGTAGCCAATGATGTGTTTTGAGAGCTGGAATGGCGCTTTGGAGGAAAATTCACGGTCTAGACGAGAGTAATATTTGGTAAAGCATGAGGTCAACTACAAATCGTGACATCACAGCTTTGGGTGAGGGGCTGAATCACACATTCAAAATAGTGCGGAAGGCGTGGGAGATAAGGAAGTATGCAGTGCGCACGATCGCGTGATTACATTGGAAATTGTTCATTTGGACGTGGAGCAGAAGTAGGCGAAAACTGAATGTCATTTGAGCATCAGTCACAAGCCCGCAGGCGTGCCACCGTGAGAGCAATGAAGCCTCTCCAATGTTGACACCTCGTTCACTCTCATAGCCACGTTGAACCTCCTAACACAAAATAGCGAGTCGGTTATCAGACGACTTCATTTTAAATACCACAGTGGAAGTTTCCCCTCTTCATTTGAGAAGGAGAAAAATCGCGTGGCCTCCATCACTCATCCGTGCACTTGCTGCGCTCTCTTCACCCCACCCATCTCACATCAGCTACGATGCCGCTGGAAGCTAACGGAAATTCCGTGTGTGGGAATAATAAAAGAGAGCCGTCTGCCTCTCGTCTATCAGCCAGGAACGCCCAACGACCCACTAATGTCTGTAAGCACTAAATAATACCTACTATGTGTAAGCACTAAATAAAACCGAGAATGATGCACCGTGTGAGCAGGAAGTGAGGCGGAAAAATGAGCTTCTCGCTCACTCTCCAGCCATCATCAGTACACAGATCACATCATAGGCGAAACCACGCTCATCTACGAGAGACGCTTCATCCGTAGCAAGGCGGCCACATACCTGCAAATCTCATGTCCGTCCGACGATACAGGAAGGCGGGCGGACAGTAGTCCGGTCTGCGACGCCGTTCCGACCTCTTCTCCGCCTTTTAGCACGTCTTGAGACGAGACTGATGCGCGCTATATCTTTTTGCCCCAGTGCCTCCCCAGCTCTAATCCACCCCACACAAAGAGCAGAAAATGGCTGCAAGTGCAGTTTCTTAAAGGGACAGTCTCACTGGCGTCGACATGATCAGGATGACAATGAGTCAAACGTGATCGGCTTTCCTCGATGGTTCGTGTCCACAGCAAACATCCATCTTTTAATATAAGTGCATCAAATAATATTTAATATAATTTTTGATATTGCTCTAGATATTGTAAGTCTACGTGTTGAACTACAAATTACACTAATGTGACATTTGAAATATCCTTGAATCCCGTGATTTGTTGGAAGTTAATTGAGGAGAGATAATAGGAGTTACTTATATTTAAAGTGTCCTCAATGAAGTAGAAGTTAGACCGAAATGTTTAAAAGTAGATTTAGTTGGGTTTCTTTTCAACTATCTTGTACACTACCAGTAACTTTTGAAACATTAAGAAAATATTTCTCTGTACACAAATGAGAGTACCGTATTTTCCGGACTATAAGGTGCACCGGACTATAAGGCGCACCTTCAATGAATGGCTCCTTTTAAAACTTAATCCTTATATAAAGCGCACCGGACTATAAGGCGCACCATTAATGCATCATGTCAGATTTTTAATCCAAATCAAATCATTCTCCATTTTATCTTTTTTATTTCAACTTCAGATACAACAAATGACTTTATAATCACAAAATAATGATCCATAGTCTTTTTGATTCATGATTCATAGTCTTCAGCAGGCCACTTATGCTTGATTTCATGACACAATACTTTGGGCCAGTTTGAATTTAGGAATTTAGTCCATATATAAGGCGCACTGTCGGCTTTTGAGAAGATTTTAGGTTTTTAGGTGCGCCTTATAGTCCGGAAAATACGGTAACTTACTTAGCGCTCGTACTGAGAAGAAAATACACTGCTGTTATTAAGAGCAAAAGTTGGCTCAAATGTTATGCCATCAAAACAATGTGTAGCCTTTGCTTTGCTTTTGGTTACTGCTGTGAACTGACTAACTGAAGATGCAAAATTAGCTAATAATAACTTTTTTCTCTCTAACCAAGTATTTGGACTTTGTTAGGTTGCTTTTCCCCACCCGCTGCGGATGACCCACAGTACTCTTCTTTTGGTATACTTGCATACTTGGGTTCTTATTTAACTGAGAGAAGCCAAATAATAGGGACACCTCATGTGTAATGCAGTCCAGTCTATACTCTTGTACTGTACTGATACACACTTATAGTGATGTTTTACCTCTTTGACAACATAGGCCAAAGGCGGGGACCTTGGCGGTCCGATCCCCGACTACAAAAGCTGTCTCTCGGGACATGGAATGTCACCTCTCTCGCAGGAAAGGAGTGTGGGAGTCAGAAAAGTTCTGACTAGACATAGTCGGACTTGGCTCCACACACAGTTTGGGTTCTGGTACAATCCCTCTTGAGAGGGTGTGGATATACTAATTGGCCCCACGGCTGGGCGCCTGCACATTGGGGTTCACCCCAGTGAACAAGAGCTTTCGGGTGAAGGGGACGGGTCCTGTCTCTTGTTTGTGTCTATGCACCAAACGGCAGCTCATAGTACCCACTTTTTTGGAGTCCATGGAAGACGTGCTGGAGAGTGCTCCTTCTGGGGACTTCATCGTTCTGCTGGGTAACTTCAATGCTCTCGTGGGCAATGACAGTGAGACCTGGAAGGGCGGGATTGGGAGGAACACCCGCCCCCAATCAGAACCTCTGCAACTGGCTACTGGACTTCCTCTGTCAGAGGCCACAGGTAGTACGTGTTGGCAACAAAATCTCCGCCAGCATCACGCTGAGCACGGGGGCCCCCCAAGGCTGTGTGCTCTCAGTCCGCTGCTCTTCACCCTCCTGACGCATGACTGCACTGCAACCTACAGCAACAACCGTATAGTGAAGTTTGCTGACGACACGACTCTGGTGGGTCTCATCACCAATGGAGACGAGACTCAATACAGGCTGGAGGTTGACCTTCTGACCACGTGGTGCAGGGACAACAACCTCCTGCTGAACGTCGACAAGACCAAGGAGATTGTTGTGGACTTCCGGAAGGGTCACACCCAACACCTGCCGCTGACCATCGACGGTGCTGTGGTGGAGAGAGTGAGCAGCGCCAAGTTCCTGGGGGTGCACATCAGTGAGGATCTCTCCTGGTCCACCAACACCACATCACTGACAAAGAAAGCCCAGCGCCGCCTGTACTTCCTGCGGAAACTCAGGCGAGCGAGCACCCCTCCGGCCGTCATGACTACATTTTACCGCGGCACCATTGAGAGCGTCCTCTCCAGCTGTATTGCTGTTTGGGGTGGCGGCTGCACTGACTACAACTTGAAGGCCCTGCAGCGCATAGTGAACACGGCTGGTAAGATTATTGGTGCTTCGCTCCCCTCCTTGAAGGACATTTACACCTCCCATCTCACCAGCAAGGCGACCACGATTGTGAGTGATGTGAGTCACCCCGCTCACTCTTTGTTCGAGCTTCTGCCCTCTGGGAAGAGGTACAGAAGCCTGCGCTCCCGCACCACCAGACTCTCAAACAGCTTCATACTCCAGGCTGTCAGGATCCTGAACTCGCTTCCCCGTTCTGCGTAGCGTCCTGTACTTTTACTGTCTGTATGCACACTGGCTTTTATTCGTTGTGTTATCTATTTATTTATTATTTATTGTTACTCTTATTATTTATTGTTTGTGCCTTCTTGTTTTTTATATTGCGTCGTTTACTTGTATGTCTATCGTGTAATATGTCTTGTCACCGTGGGATAGGGAAAACGTCATTTCGATCTCTTTGTGTGTCTCGGCATGTGAAGATGTTGACAATAAAGCAGACTTTGACTTTTTGACTTTGAACCCGAGCGGTGTTCTAATACTGGACTTCTGTGCTCGACATGGATTGTCCTTAATAAACACCATGTTCAACACAAGTGTGGTCACCTGACGCCCTAGGCTGCAGTCCGATGATCGACTTTGTAGTCATGTTATCAGATTTGCAGCCGCATGTTTTGGACGCTCAGGTGAAGAGAAACCCACCAGCTGGTAGTGGGTTTGCTGCGGTGGTGGAGGAAGATGCCGGTCCGACCTGGCAGACCCAAACGTACTGTGAGGGCCTGCTGGCAATGTCTGGTAGAATCCCCTGTCAGAAAGAGCTTCAACTCCCACGTCTGACAGTTTTTCCCTCATCCCAGGGGAGGCAGGGGACATTGAATCTGAGTGGGCCATGTTCCATGCCTCCATTGATGAGACGGCCGACTGGAGCTGTGGCCATATGGTGGTCGGTGCCTGTCGTGGCGGCAACCCGCTGTTTTTTTTTCAATTCCTTGTTTTGATAGCATCACAGGTCCCTCATTTATACTTGCGCAAGTCGTTTTGGTGCAGTCTCTTCAAATACAAATGAGCTACTTCACACCCCAGTCCCTCCATAACACAAAATGGGCACCTCTCTTTCCAGTCGGACATATTTGAATTTTTTTAGCGGAGGTAGAGTTTACTTGCACGGTAAACTTTTTGATTAAAAGATGTCAACGGCAGAAGACTTGTCCATACCATACATAATACGTAACAACATAAATCCCCTCCCAATATTCATGCACGTGTCTTATAAACAAGCACTGCAGTCAAGTTAACCAGTGAGCTAATGCTCGCGTTAGCGAGAAGCTAACGTATCAATTCAACACATTATTGTGTTCCCCAAGACTAATAGAGCACCTTCGATGCAATCCATCTGATACAACTAATTAAAATACACCCACAAGAAGCGAAAACAGAGCACACAGCTCTAAAATCAGCAGAAAGACTAACGTAATGCTATTACTGTCTACTGTATGCACACTGGCTCAGTTTTGCTCCTCTTATTTATTGTGTTATTTGTTTATTACTTATTCATCACTCATATTATTTATTTATTATTTATTATTTATTGTTTGTGCCTTCTTGTTTTTATTTTGTGTCGTCTATTTGTATGTCTATCGTGTACTATGTCTCGTCACCGTGGGATAGAGGAAACGGAATTTCGGTGTCTTTGTGTGTCTTGACATATGATGAGATTGACAATAAAGCAGACTTTGACTTTGAAAACGAGGGCATCATAGAATAATATGAAAATGAAATGCAGTTTATTATTTTTGTCATCTCAAGCTTACCGCTTTAGTGTGTCCGTCGTTTCCATGGATTAAAGGAACTGAACCATCAATGAAACGAAGTCTTACCTTCTCTATACTGACGAAATATTTCTGAAACACTCGTTCTTGAACAAGCAGAATTTTGCCCACAGATGTGGGAACACTGCTTGGGAAATGAAATTTACCAGGCACTTCTTTGAGGTTGTGATGCTAGGGGACGGTGCAATGAGTTGTGTGGCTTGATGCATCCAACAACGGAACATTTTGATATCTCCACTTCGGCATTCTTGAATTGTTTGGACTACTCTCAGAGTAGTAATAAAAATGGCGGATTTGCAAAACCGTTTGGCCACCCCCATTCCGTTTTTTTGGTAGTCTCTCCCCAAAGGATGTGACGTAATAGAAATATGTAATAGAAAATGGAGAAAACTGAGTAAAAAATAGCTCCCAAACAGATCATAAAAGTATCTCTGCAACACCTGGAGGGATGGATTACACTTTTCTACAATCTTGGAGACTCCCAGTGCACAATAAAATGAATATAAAAGCAAAAATGTAGATTTTCCATGATATGTTTGTGCTGTTGTGAAATGCGCACTATAAACAAAGTTGCATTGTATTGTATTGTAAACGGGACAGTGATTTTAAAATGGACCAGCAGATTGGTGCTGTAGTTAGATCCATCTGTTTTCATTTTAGGCCGCTGGTTTAGGTAAAACCTCTCATTTCTAAACAGCTCTTTGAAACATCAAGCCTCTCCAGTTGATCCAAAATGCTGTTGTTCACTTCTTGACTGGTATTTATAAGAGGGAGCAGATCACTCTTCTCTGATGTCCCTTCACTTGCTCCCTGTGCATTTTGGATTTCTTTACAAGATTCTGTTATTTCTTTTCAAACCTTTAAATGGTTTCACTCCACCTGACCTCTCTGAGCTCTTGCACCCATATGCACTTGACTTAGGTCAACGAACCAAATGCTATAAGAGATACAGAGGAGTCACCGAAGGCTTTACCCTTTTCTGTTTCTAGTCACACACTTTGGAAGGACCTCTAGCTATATGTTAGTTAAGACCCCTCAATGGCCAACTTAAAAACTCTTTAATTTATATTCTTTGGCTTCTGACTCAGCTTGGGACTTGGTTTTAGTGTGTTTGTGTTTTTTTACTATCTTCATTATTTATTGATTGGTTTACATGTGTTTGTTGTATGACTTAATTGCGCTCCATGTACAGCACTTTGTATTCAGCAGTGGTTAAATACAGTTGAGTTACTGTCATTTATTTTTTTGGTGATACTGAACATATTTAAGGGCAAACATAAGATTATATCATACATTTTGAATATATAACAGTATCTATGTAAAAACAGTCCATGTGACTTACAGGGAAACAAAACAGTTAAAGTGCAAACGGGGTGGCTAAGGCACATGTGGGGAGCATCAGTTTATAGTACAATATATGTATAAAACATGTCAAACTTTAGCCAATAATACAAAAATAAATAGAATAAATATAGTTTTCTTTAACGTCCGGCATCCGCAATTCAAATCTTGTGGTTCAACATTGTGAAAGTTGGGAAAGATCTTGCAACAGCAGTGCAAAGGACGGACGATCCACTGGTTTCTAAGAATAAAAACACGGATGGATATTTACTAAACAGATTTGAGTGTTTCGCATCAAATTCTTTCTCCCACCTCTTTCCAGCACCACTCCATAAGCAAATATACATCCTCTGGTGCCAGTCGTGGTTTAAGCAGCCTCATGCCGGCATTCAGGAAGTCTACTACCTGACCATTGGATTGGTTCTCATAGGGAAGGCGGCCTTCTGTGTAGACTTCCCACATGAGAACACCTGAAGGTGTAAACAGATTTCTTTTTAAATCAAAGACGTGTGGTGAGGTTCATGACTTCCCCTGTAGTTGCATATGAAAATATGAACCCAAAACAGATTAGCCAATCTTCATTGAAAACATACAGTATGTGTCAAATAAGGTCATAATAGAATTCTTGAATGATTTCATGGTTTGGTTATGTTTCAATTAATTTAACACCGTTCATGTCACACGCCTTGCCACCGGTCACTCTGCCGGTAACCTCCCACCACACTGTCAGTCGCAACCACGCCCACTCATCACTCCAATCACCTGCACTTGCTCATCAGATGACTGATATTTAAACACCACACACCAATCACTTCCCTGTCAGTTCATCCCCGTATGTTACCCGTTCGTTCCTGTGCCATGTGCTCCGTTACCTGCTCTGATTCCCAGTTGCCGACTTTGCTTTGTGTGCTGACCGACTACTCCCGAACGCCTGCCCCGACCGAACATACGATTGCCAACCACATCTCAGCCTCGCCCCCGGAGCTCCTCAAGCTCGATCATCCCCGATTACTCAATAGAAAGTGCGTAGCATTTGGTTGCCTCGCTCGTCTGTCTGTGATACTTCATGTGATCACAAGAAAAACAAATACATTTAATATAAGCTCAACTTCGATGTTGTTGATTCTACAAATATTTTTTATATAGGAAAAGATATTTGCTAGTCTTCCATTTAATATGTTATGAAAGCTCTGATCATAGAATTACCTGCTATGATAACTGTAGTATGTCTGCTGTTTCTACCAAACCAATCGGTGCCAAAATCGGTAAAGAATTTGACCTGTTATGATGAAGGTCAAGCGCTCGCTGGGGGTTCCTGGTTCAAGATGGCAGCTGGGTCTGCATGTCCATAACCAGCTGAGGCTTGCTTTCGTAGTTATGTATATCTTTGGGTTTATTCTACGTTTTGCGACAATGGAGCGCAGCACTGCCACTTGGTGGAAGCGGCCCAGTACTTTTTGGGCTCCAGCATGCACTTTGAGTGGCTGTAAGAGTGACTTAATATATCATACATATTCATCAAATATATTAGACAGACTGTTGAACATCAGCATGTGCAGTATTTGTTCATTGGCGATAAAAAGACAAACAGCAACGTCTCTTGCGTGAGTGCACTGCCTGAATCGGCAAAGAATACGTGCGTGGTCACTGGAGGCACGGAACGTATAATGCTTCACTCCCTGTCCATGGATTTGAACAGCAAATAAGCACATTCAGCACATTAAGCATTGATAATTATTAGGATTGAAAAAAAAAAATCTGTATAAAGCAGGGACCGAGAACTAAAATGAAACATAATTGAAGTCTTTTTTTTTCACTTGCAGAAGATGGCCAGCAGGGGTCCGAAGTGGGGTCGGCAGTGCCCCGCCTGCCTACTCTGACCGCACTACACAGTTTTGAAGATGTTACTAGAAGTTCATATTACTTGGAAAACATTGTGAAACTAAGGTTTGAAACACTGAGTAAACACATGTTAATATAACAATACAAAGGGTATGAATTCATGAAGAGTTGAATCATACCAAAGGACCAGACATCGGATTTGCTGCTGAACTTGCAGTATTTGACAACCTCTGGTGCTGACCACTTGATGGGAAACTTGGAGCAGAAAGAACTTGTGTACTGGTCATCAAGAACATATCTACAACATACAAAGTAGGAATCACCCGTGATGGTTAAAACATAGCAGCACTGTTTTCTAAATCTAAAAATGTGCCCATTCTCATGTACAATAAAAAAAATACGAGGTGTCTTAAATTGATGACTCGCTCACATTCAACCCACATATAGAAAATCTTGTGAAGAAGCTGAGACTAAAACTGTTTTTTTTTCCTCCTCCAAACAAGCTGCATTTTTCTTTTTATGTAATGAAGCATCTTGTTGCTGTAACATCTGTGTTGGATGATTGAGAGAGGCCAGTACACTTCTATTTAGGGCAATATTGAGATTACTACCTCTATAAATTTGTGCCTTAGCTAGTCTGAAAAATCATTTTTTTACTGCTTATGCACACAATATGTTACAAATAGGCTGGAAGCTAGCTTAGTTACTTTAAACATGTTTATATCCAAACTGAGAGTTGCTGAGACAAATTCATAATCTGTTTGTAAACTTCTGGAATGTATGTTTACATTTGCTGCTTGAAAAGGAGCTTTTTAATCACATTGAGATATGTCCTAGTTAAATAACGGTTCTAAAAAAAATTGCCATCAGACAACTTGTGACATACCTGGTCATGCCAAAATCTGACAATTTAACTAGGTTGTTCTTTGAAACTAGGCAGTTCCTGGCAGCCTAAAGTTGAAAAGGCAACAAATGAGTCAAATTCAACATGCATCACTATAACGTATTGATTTGTTTTAATGATATTTACCAGGTCTCTGTGGATGAAGTTAGACATCTCCAGATAGGCCATCCCTTCAGTGACATCCAGGCACATCCCCAACATTGTCTTCTGAGACAAACACCCTTTTTTGGCTCGCAGGTAGTCTGATAGACAGCCATCTTCCATGAACTCCAACACCAAACACATTGGAGAATGCTGGGTGCAAACACCATAGAGCTGAACTAGCTTTGAGTGGTATAATCTCCTAATGGAACATACACATTTGCACATTGCCTCAGTTGATTATGACCAAAGCTAATAATGAATCAAGTCGTGCACTTACATCATGACTCTTGCCTCTTCTTTAAATTCCTCATCTGACATGTAATCTTCTCTTATTATTTTCAGGGCCACCTTCTTGTCCCTCCATTGTCCCGACAACACCATCCCAAACTGTCCACTTCCTAACTCTTGCCCAAAGGTAATTTCTTCGGGGTCCACCTCCCACTCATCTGTTGAGCAACAGGTGCAATGTATAGAGGGATACAATGTAAAGCACATTCAAATATTGCTAAATTAGAAGAGTGTTCCCGAAGCAATTTGCTCATTAGATGTAATATTCAAAAAGAAAATGATCAGTTCAAACTTTGACCTCATCTCTTCGAACCATTCATACAAATCAAAGCCACGTTACTTTTTGCAGCACCACTAACCTTTTACTTCAAATTTGTCAGCCATGTCAAACCAAATAAAAGAATACAGGGTTCTTCATGCTTCTACTGTGCATAGGGCTGCTGTGTATGTTTTTGTTTTAATAGACAACTTTGGACAATAAACCTATTTATATATAGCACAAGTGGGAATTGATTTAAAACAAGCCCCATCACTTTGCAGAGATTTCAGTCAAACTCAGTCAATGGCCTTTTTGACAGCACATACAGTGTCACACTTTATCCCATACAAATAATTCACACCAGTAGGTACGGCTGCATAATTCAACAACATCCAGTAGATAGATACATAGACAGATATGTATATACATTATTGATCCTTGAGGGGAAATTCAGTAAATGATCGCTATCAAACATCCTGCCTTACAAAGACGAAGTGCTTAATTCACTTGACTCGATTACAAGGCAATTAATCGAATATAACATTCTGTGGTTGGCATGTGCCGTGGAGAATTTACCGTATTTTCCGGACTATAATTCGCATTTTTTAAAATAGTTTGGCCGGGGGTGCGATTTATACTGTAAAGCGACTTATGTGTGAAATTATTATAAATTTAAATTATATCATTTCACATGTTATTTTCACACTAAACCGCAAGAGGCCGTAGAATAATTGGAACTGCAACTGACGATGAGTCTGACGTAAGCTACGCAGAAGAGGAAACACCGCATCTTCTATTTCCGGAGTTAGTGGAGTTGTTTTAAAGTGACACAGTGAATGAATATTTCATTGGATTTAGTGATTTGGAGTGACACGAATGGTTTAACATGCCAGGCACGTTCTCAGTTCATTGTTTGTGTCATGTAACATTAGCAACTATTCAGCCTGTTGTTGCCTCGATTCTATTTTTATTTTAAATTGCCTTTCAAGATGATATGTCTGTTCTTGGTGTTGGATGATATCAAATTAATTACCCCCAAAAATGTGACTTGTACTCCAGTGCAATATACATACGTATATGTCTTTTTCCTCTTTATTAAGCATTTTAGGGCTGGTGTGACTTGTACTCCGGAGCGACTTATAGTCTGTAAAATAAGGTAATAATATTGTCCTGCATTGTACCTTTGAATGGAGCAGCAATTTCCTGGGAGCAGCCACCTGTTTGAGTGACCGGATGTCTGAGACGTGTGATCAGACCTGCCAAGTACAAACATATGCATGTACGCGTGCGCATACACACATGCACAAACACACACAGACACACACACAAGCACGCACACACACACAGTTACCCATTTCTACAGAGGACACTATGTCCGCACGTAGTGGCTCAGAAAAATGGTTTGCTGGTGGAAGGCATTCCCCTTTTTGCATAATTGTTCATTTCATCAATTCATGTTAAGGCAGTCGCATGTGAGAAAAAAAAACCTGCCGCAAACTTACCTGCGGCATTGTGTTGGTGGTAATGGATCAGCTCTGGAATGGTGCGAAACAGATATTTCTCTGCCAAGTAAAAAGAAGACTCTCCTGTGTCTGTCCGCCTGATTTGGTAATGTTTAACACATGGTTGTTTCTCCCCATTAGATCTGCAGGTGATATGTTAAAGAGAGCCATTGCATTTAGACAAACAGTATTACAGTGCACAGATATCATAATGATGCTTATACTGTTTACAGTGAAGGTGAAATTACCCCAGTGCTTTGGTGAATACTGACACTATGTAGAAACCTGTCTGTCTCGAGTTTCGAACCATGAATGCACCTTCTTTTCCCTAGTTACCACACAAGAAAACATTAACATGATATAATTCAAGTCTATCCAATACTTATAACACATATAATCATTGTGAGTTGGCATTGTTATGTCACAACTACTTTTGCTTCACAGTCAGTCTGAACTGAAGCAACAAGTAATAAATGATAAACACATAGTAATGCTTGCAAAACTCCAAGGCAGGAAATTCAGCACTGTGGTTGTGAATGTGTCAATGCACTGCAGCGTCATGTTGCAGGTTCATTTTGCACATGCAACACTTGTTGAGAGTGTCAAATCATCTAACTTCAGTTTACACCAGTAACCTTATAACAATTTACTAGTTATGTGCAGTGATGTCAATAATGCATTATGTATTGTGTTTTCATATGGCCATGTTTTTTGGGTAACAAATAATTTAACAGGTCACTATTTCCAGACCAAGTCATCAGATCAAAGTACAGTAATACTTATCCAATAACTGTGCGTTACTATTTTTGTAATTTTCCTTGGCAAGACGTCACAGAATTTGTTTTGTGAAACAATGAAGGAAAGAGAGACGACTCCTCTCATTTCTGCATTTGCAACTGCATTTGGGTTCCTCAGTCCTTGCTCCTCTCTTTAACAGGCTAATAAGTCTTTATGTGAAGTGAAATTAAGAAGCTTTTTTTAAAAGAAAAATAAAAACAACTATTTAAGTAAAGAAAAGTTTAAAGGGTCTTTCACTTGCGTTGTGCTTTTCCCCCCTGTTAAGGCCCTCAAAGCGCTTCACACGGTCATTTGCTGTACCTACTGATAACGCAGAATCTGACACAACTTGTATTCCTCAAGGATACTATGACATTCTGACAATGGTATCAAACACCCAACTTCTGGATCGGGAGAGGAGCGCGCTACGAATGAACCACTCAGCGCTTATTCACGCTATTTTGTTTGTGGTAAACGAGATTGCATAACAAAAAGCGGGTTTATTAATTATTTTAATTTTGTTTTTATTCTAAAATATTTGGGAACAACTGACTTCGGAATTAAAAATTACTGTTCAAAATGCACTTCCAATAAAATACTGAAATGACCAGTTGTCTATTTTTATTGTTGAAATGGTGTTGTCAGCAGAAGCTAGATGTCACTACAAAAGTAAGCTAATATAGTTACTTTTAAAATCAAGCACTCAGTAAATTAACAAGGTAATTACTGTAACAAACAATGGCTGCACATGAGCAGAAATCTATCCCTGCTGACTGGGCGAGAGGTGGGGTAACCACTCAATCGCACACATTTGCAAACAGATTATTTATATTTACATTCATAATGATGTGACACTTTGGAATTTTTAACTAACATAACAATCATATTGTATTGAGTTAGGAGAAAGCTGAATAACTGGAGAAAACCACACGCATGCACAGAGACATCATGCAAACGCCACACAGTCAGGCCTGAGGTCAGCTTCAAACCCAGAATATTTCAACTCTGAGGCAGGCGTGTTTACCATTCCCGTATCAATAAATGCTTCTGCTTTTACCTCTTTGATCAACACGTCTTCTGCTTCCCTTCTGGCGATGTTCTTATTATACCATCTTTGAGAGTAGACAGATGAAGAAGAACAAGTTTTAACATAGTGCCGAAATACACATGCCTGCACAATTGATATAAACAAGTACAGGTACTAACATGCAACACTTGCAGTGGATTTAATGATAACTTACTCAAATCTTTCAAAGTCATTCCCTGATTTCTCAGCTATGTGTGTCCTTGGCACAAACCCGTCGTTCCTGTGATGATAAGGAGGGAAAAGGAAGGTCAATTTTGCAGGTGAAATTACTTAATTGCACGATGGGCTCAACGGCGCAATGATATTGAGATTAGTTTACCCCTTTTCATCTCGAACAATCCACCAGAGAGGGTGGGAGCTGGTTATCAGTGTGTATTCCTTGTCTTTCTGAAGTGCCAATTCTCTGTCTCCAAATGGTGTGTAGTTCTGCAATGCAATAACCACCATATCCACTGTGTCACGCATTTCAACCTAAGAAAGAAAAATTGTCAATGTTATTTTGAGTTTCATTTAGGTACTGTGTGCCCAATTACAAAAACTAAATTGAGGTACACTATATTTAGTGAGGAATACATTACCGAATACTGATCAATGATAATCAATGAACAATACAAAAATAAAACAAAGGATAAATATGAAACTTTGGGGGCTGTCATTCTTTTTGCATTGTTCAGTCACATCAAAAACAGCATCTATTATTTCATTTGTAAGAAACGGATACCTCTGAATCTGGGATTTCGGGTAATGGTTTTTTAGAACCTGTGGAAAAATCCAAAACATGACATTTTCTTGTTATATAACAATTTGTGAAATGTTTAACAAACACCAGATGAACAAATGTAGTCCATTTGGCACATTGTTTATGAATTAAATATTTAAACATTCACAACATTCAGATTGGTAAAAGGTTTTGGCAAAACTTCATGAAAGATTTGTCAATAATATTAGAATAGCCACAGATTAGCCCGTAACTCCAGTAAAACAGAAAAGGGTCATACAAACCGTAAGCCATTGGATCATACACTTGACAGCCGATTGACAGTTTCTCTGACTGTTGGCAGCATTTCCATTTTCCATCGATCCAAAATTGGGGGTGGTATTTTTCAACCAAATTGTTATTCTTTGTCTCTATGTCAGCAACCAACAAAATAGATAAAATCAGGTCAAGATGATTTGTATTGCCTAAAAGCCTGATTTAGAAGCCTGTAAAACCGGTTCACCTTCTTTAAGAGCATGCACCCACTTCAGGCGACAATCATTGTCTGGTGCAAAAATGTAGAGATAATGGTTGTCATGAAATACCTGCGTTTGAGAATGGGATGTAATCCATTGGTTTTAAAGTCATTTTGCTGTTTAAGTCATGATTTGACAAATGCAAAGCATACCTGGAAGGGGTACTTGTAGTCACATGGAATGGGGAGATCGGTAAAGACCATGTCCACACACTTAATGCTGCATAACTTGATGCAACCTTTCAGTATGGGTTTTCGCTGGAACGAAAAATAACTTCAATCTCTATGCAATCAAAACACAATCGGAATTGCAGTTCATTGTCTGGAGGGGACCCTGAGCTTGGAATGATTCAACTGATAAGAGGTAACATTTAAAACAAATAATTACTCCAAAAAATACTTACCCCAGTACGACACTCAGAATACTTTAATTCCTGTGTGTCCAGCACAAAAAATCTCTCCTTGTAGTTGGATGGAGATGTTTTTCTCTTTTGCTGCGATTTTTTGATCATCGTACCATCGAGTATCACTCGAGAGAACATGGTAACATCAACAACAATCTTAAAAACACTGAGAGAGACTCTGTCAGGAAAAAAAATAAATACCACAAAGTTTCCGGGTGTTGAGTTTAGTAGACCACATCCTGACTCCAAGAGATGCAGACTGCACATACCCACATGGACTTTAACTGCATGAAATTATAATTTAGTACACTTTAGGCTATTCACATTTTCCATAACTGAGTTATGTCAAAAGGATATATTGTAATAAATAAATAAAAACATGTTTTGACATTTTTCTACTGCAGTTACGTTTACTTTCACTCCTAAGAATTATCGCGGGAAGATACGGCGCACTTAAAAGCTTTTAATTTTCTCAACAACCGAAGGTGTCACATGCCTGAGTCACCTGCCACTCAGCCGCTTCTGTTCCTTGACGTCAATCGGTTATAGCAATGCTCACACAATCAAGTCAATCACCGGCACCTATTCCTGCTTAGTATACGGCCTACTTAAACTCCGGACTGTCATTTTCACGCTGTCGGTTCGTCTCCCTGGCCTGCGATGCCCCTCGTGTGCATCAGCCGATTGATACTCGTTTTCTAACCATGTCTATGATGTATCACAATGGTGTGTTATCACTGTTCACTTCACTGTTCACTCGCTGCTAGAAATAAAGATGGCAGATTAGCAACAGAGTTTGGCTACACCCATTACTTTGTTTGGCAATGCAGCTACAAAGACTGTGATGTAATTGTTCAAAATACATAATAGGGAATGGATAAAATTGAATGGATTAAAAAATATCCCCCAAACGGATTATAAAAGTATCTCTGCAGCACCTGGAGGGATTAGATTAAATTTTTCTACATTCTTGGAGACTCAAAGTGCACAATAAAATGTATACAAAAGCTAAAAAAGTGATATATCTCCTTTAAGCAAGATGTCATCAAAGTACTTATTACTGTAGGAGACGCTTTTAAAACAGAAGAAAAATCCTTACACGGAACTGGAAATGGTTTGGTTTTCATAAAGTCTTTATATTCATAAAGAGGAGAAGATCTTTATCATCAAAAAGATCGGCAATAAGACTTATGACTCTTTCTCTTAATATAAACTTTTTTTTTAGCAGTTAGAATATTACAATCATTCCAAATGATATCTTTGTGAGGTGAAAATTATGCACGTAACATAACTTCCAGGAGAGTAAAGGCTGTTCAATCTGTTAAATCTTGCAACTAACATTTGTTTAATTCTTCAACAGCTAGGAAGTGAGTGTAAAACGCCCATGACAGGGAAAAGTAAAAAAGTTCTTTTTTTCATTTATTCATTCAGTCATTTAAAAAGAGGTCATATCTGCAGTAATTTAAGAGAGTATTTGACGTATTTCTATTTCTGTTTACTCTCAGAGTTTCTGAGGGTCATCGTGGACACCCTTCTGGCAATCCCTGGGTTGAGGAGCCTCAACTCTCCAGTGGACAGTTGTCCATGACTGACCTGGAGACCTTTGACATGATGTCCAAGGAAATAAATGACAAACAGGATGCAAGACTGAATGACAGAATGATTAAGCTTGGAGTCGGTTTGTCAAAATTTTGCATGTTGTGGTTATTGACATCTTACAAATGGAACCTGAAGGGTTCCGTTTGGTTTAATTGCAGTACTATCGAAGTTATTGACTTTTCAGTTATTTTTGCTTGATTTACGAGAAAAAAAATCCTCAATTCAATTTTGTCCCAAAGCAATTCCACTCTTCTGTTCAGAATTTGTTATATACCGATTGCAAAGCAGTCTTGTGTTGGGAGGGGCTGATTTGAAGACATGCATGTTTCCAAGAAGACCATGGAGAGGTATGAATATTTTGACATCTGTACTGTAGATTAGAAAAGACAACAGTGAAGGCTTACAATGTGTTGGCGTAATACTGCTCTCAATGTTGACATTTTTTTCTGTTGTACACCCTACAGTTGTCAAAGTCAAGGCCCGGGGGCCAGATACGGCCCGCCACATAATTTTATGTGGCCCGCGAAGACAAATTGAGCATCAAATTCGTGTGTCATTACTAGAATTGGAAATTGTCTTCACTTTTAATATCTTGTTTTAAAATATTTGACGAGTTTTTACTCGTCTGATTTGAAAACGAGTTATTTGTCAGTTTGTTTTGTAGCTTTTACTGTATATAATATGAGGTGCTCATACATTTATTTGGGTCATAACGGCCCTCCGAAAGAAGCTATGACTACAATGTGGCCCGCGGAAAAAACGAGTTTGACACCCCTGCAATGACAACGTTCGATATATACGTAGTGGTGTGACTCGTGCAAAGAGGGTCCACAAGAACACTGCTCTGTTAGCGCTGGTAAATGGAAAGAAAAATGTCTGCTCGTTCCTGTTCGAAATGTGCGACTGACATGACATACTACATCAAGGAAAAACAATTTTAGTCGTTTTTTTCATGTTCATATTTCTTTACAGAGTAATCCCAAGGTGTGGTGCCCGATGTCGAGTTCATCTTTGTAGAAGCTGTTGGGGACACCCACCTGGTTGCACTGCAAGGAGAGACCCAGCAGCAAGCGGAGGAACAAGTCTAGGTTTCCGTCACTCTCTGAGGCTTTGTGGACGGCCGCTTCGTGGACCCGAGCGAGCGGCGTCTGCTCGCAAGGCATTGGAAGGTCTTCCTTGTTGTCCTGGAACAGGCTCATCATCACGGAACAGGGTCATCATCACGTACAGAGTGGCCAGATATTCCTGGACGGTCAGATGGATGAACTGAAACATCTTGCGGCCTTGGTATTTCTTGAGTGGGGGTACCTCCTTGAAGACCTCCGTGAAGACTCACGAGTGTTTTTCATCAGGGTCATCTTATATTCGGGCTAATACGGTAATAATACCATATCATATATTTTATCATATATATCATGTATCGTATCATGAATAAACAAACACCAAAAAACTCTCAAATGTCAGTGTACATATGTTTGTGAGTGTTTTTCATCAAGGTCATCTTATATTCGGGCTAATACGGTAATAATACCATATCATATATTTTATCATATATATCATGTATCGTATCATGAATAAACAAACACCAAAAGACTCTCAAATGTCAGGGTACATATGTTTTTGTTAGTGTTGTTTTGTGTTATTTGCTCCAATAAATGCAATTGCTATACAGACACTATGTCATTTGTGTCATAATACACCAATGAACAAAAAAAAAGGTGATCTCCTTTTCAGAAACCCAAATCCGGTTACCCTAACTAAATGATGCTTGTTTCTCCACAAAAGCCATCTTATTCATTTCTATGCAACATTAAGAGCTAACAAACAGTGACAAAGCTGTATACACTAGACGTGAAATACTTTCTGCTTTTTATAACACTCTACCATATATGGCAAAATACTTTTGAAGCCACATAGTTTAAATGGATGTTTTTTGTGATTTTTGGTATAAGATCTTTATACTGTCTGAAAGCCAGGTCTTTCGAAATATAGATAGCAAGTTATTTATTGCTGTCGCAATCAATGGGAATTCTTTTTATGGCGTTTTTATTTTAAGAGGCGGGACTAGACATTGTACAATCACGTGTCCATGGTAACAACCAATGAAGAATTCAGAACTTCATTGAGTGGCTGACCAATCCAAACGCCAAAACGAAATCACGAGGGTTTATCACCCAATGGAATCGGAACACAATCACTCTTATATCCGTAATAGAATAAGGTAGCTAAAGTGTTGTAATAGCCTGTCTCTAAAGTTCTATCAAATCGTCAAAATTGTCGGACCCGAAGAGCCGCTGAGAAGGCAAGTTCAACTGTCGCAAACACATCACTTCTATCCTTTGAGCTATTCGCAAATTCCTGTTCATGCATTGTTTTGTAGAAAAAAAAAATGCGTGTGCATTTGGCTGCTAAAAGCTAAGCTGCATGTATTTGCTTAAACCCCCGGTACGTTCAAACAGTTTGGCGGTTGGATAGATGAACTAAGAATTCGTTTGCTCGGCGTAATTTGAGTCTCATTGGATCGTGCATTGTCTGGTATGTTTCAAAGGAAATGCTTGTTGGCTTCGTTGCCTTCAATGACATACTGTAAAACTCACATAGTGCCTGCTACATCACAATATCTCAGTTTAGGTGAGGGTTTTGTTGCTGAAACGTAATTATTGAGAAATAACGTTGAGAATAAATATTTCCAAATTATATTTTTGATTATTATGAAAATACAATGACAACAATCGTTTATGAAAACAAATCAACCCTTTGCCTAAAACTCAAATAGTGCCTGCTAGATTACTATCTCAGTTGAAATCTGAAACGTAATGCTTGAGAAATAACGTTTAGAATAAATATTTTCAAATCATACTATAATTATTATGAAAATACAATAACAACAATAGTTTATGAAAACAAATCAACCCTTTGCCTTTCTTATTTTGGATTGGAGCTATATTGGTACCTTAAATGACCAACTTTAATTTCACGTCCATTCTCTGATTCATCCTCTGTGTTCCATCAAGTAATTCCATCAATCTTCATTGTGTGAAGGCGAAGGCCTTCACACTTATGTTATTCTACTCCATTCACTTTATTGTGTGAAGGCGAAGGCCTTCACACATATGTTATTCTACTCCATTTACTTTATTGTGTGAAGGCGAAGGCCTTCACACATATGTTATTCTACTCCATTTACTTTATTATTATTATTATTCTATTTTATTCCCGCCACTTTTTTGTCCCGCTTCTTCTTCCACAAAATTCATCCGATTCACTCCATTCCACTTTTCACGTATTCCAAATATTCACGACATGAGCGCTTGTATTTTTCTCATTCCGAAAATTTTCCGATTCCGCAAAATTCCCAAAATTCCGACAAATTTTTCCCCATCCATTCTTAATGGCACATTCCACATTTCACAAAATTTCGTTTTTCACCTCTAACTTCTACATTTTTCAACCGATTCAACCCATTCCAACTTTCAACTGTTCATCTTTTGCCTACCTATTCCACAACTTCCCACTTACCAAAAATTCCAAATTTTCAAATTTGAAATTCAACCAAAATTCTCTCAAATTCTGTTTTTCTACTCTAATTTCTACATTTTTCAACCGATTCAACCCATTCCAACTTTCAACTGTTCATCTTTTGCCTACCTATTCCACAACTTCCCACTTACCAAAAATTCCAAATTTTCAAATTTGAAATTCAACCAAAATTCTCCAAAATTCAGTTTTTCCACTCTAATTTCTACATTTTTCAACCGATTCAACCCATTCCAACTTTCAACTGTTCATCTTTTGCCTACCTATTCCACAACTTCCCACTTACCAAAAATTCCGAACTTTCACATTTGAAATTCAACCAAATTCTCCAAAATTTCGTTTTTCCACTCTAATTTCTACATTTTTCGACCGATTCAACCCATTCCACATTTATTCCCTTTATTCATCTTATGCTTACCACATTCACTCCCATTCACCCCCACTTCCACTATGCTTACACAATTCAACCCTTGACCCCCAATTCCAGTGTGGCGGCCATCTTGGATGACCCTGAAGTGCCACCAATGAACCCAGAATGAACCGGAAGTGCCCCAAATCAAACCGAAAGTGACCCCAAATAGACCGGAAGTGACCTCAGGTAAACCGGAAGTGACCCCAAATCAAACCGGAAGTGACCCCAAATGTACCGGAAGTGACCTTTTTAGACCGGAAATGACCCCTAATAAACCGGAAGTGACCTCAGACGAACCGGAAGTGACCCAAATTAAACCGGAAGTGACCCAAATAAACCGGAAGTGACCCCAAATAGACCGGAAGTGACCCCAAATAGACCGGAAGTGACCTCTGGTAAACCGGAAGTGACCCCAAATCAAACCGGAAGTGACCACAAATGAACCGGAAGTGACCTTTTTAGACCGGAAGTGACCCCAAATAAACCAGAAGTGACCTCAGCTAAACCGGAAGTGACCTGTTTTAAACCGGAAGTGACCCAAATAAACCGGAAGTGACCCAAATCAGACCGGAAATGACCCGAATCAAACCGGAAGTGACCTTATTTCAACACTAAGTGCCCCAAATAGCTACAATTGCTAACTTTTTCGTTTTTTGTCCGATTTAACCCGTTTCAACATTTTTACCCCAAAAGTGAACCTCTTGAGGCCGTTTTTTGTTTTTTTTCCAAATTTAGAAAGATTTTGGCGCAATTGCTTTTTTTATTTTCCCATTCATTCTCTATGGGGATTCAACATTTGCTCTAACTTCTATATTTTTCAACTGATTCAACCCGTTCCAACTTTCAACTGTACATCTTTTGCCTGCCTATTCCACAACTTCCCACTTACCAAAAATTCCAAATTCGAAATTCAACCAAATTCTCCAAAATTTCGTTTTTCTACTCTAATTTCTACATTTTTCAACCGATTCAACCCATTCCAACTTTCAGCTGTTCATCTTCTGCCTACCTATTCCACAACTTCCCACTTACCAAATATTCCAAACTTTCAATTTTGAAATTCACCACAAATTCTCCAAATATTCTACATTTCTCAAGTAATTCAACACGTTTCAACATCGTTCGGCAGCATTCCCCGAAAAAGTTATTCATACATTTCGCCTTCACACGCAATTTCTCCAGAAATTGCAAAATTCTAGTTGTGTGAAGGCGAAGGCCTTCACACATATGTTATTCTACTCCATTTACTTTATTATTATTATTATTCTATTTTATTCCCGCCACTTTTTTGTCCCGCTTCTTCTTCCACAAAATTCATCCGATTCACTCCATTCCACTTTTCACGTATTCCAAATATTCACGACATGAGCGCTTGTATTTTTCTCATTCCGAAAATTTTCCGATTCCGCAAAATTCCCCAAATTCCGACAAATTTTTCCCCATCCATTCTTAATGGCACATTCGACATTTCACAAAATTTCGTGTTTCACCTCTAACTTCTACATTTTTCAACCGATTCAACCCATTCCAACTTTCAACTGTTCATCTTTTGCCTACCTATTCCACAACTTCCCACTTACCAAAAATTCCAAATTTTCAAATTTGAAATTCAACCAAAATTCTCTCAAATTCCGTTATTCCGCTCTAATTTCTACATTTTTCAACCGATTCAACCCATTCCAAATGCATTCACCTTATGCTTCCCACATTCACTCCCATTCACCCCCACTTCCACTACGCTTACACATTCAACCCTTGACCCCCAATTCCAGTGTGGCGGCCATCTTGGATTGACCCTCAAGTGCCCCCAATGAACCCAAAATGAACCGGAAGTGCCCCAAATCAAACCGAAAGTGACCCCAAATAGACCGGAAGTGACCTCAGGTAAACCGGAAGTGACCCCAAATCAAACCGGAAGTGACCCCAAATGTACCGGAAGTGACCTTTTTAGACCGGAAATGACCCCTAATAAACCGGAAGTGACCTCAGACGAACCGGAAGTGACCCAAATTAAACCGGAAGTGACCCATATAAACCGGAAGTGACCCCAAATAGACCGGAAGTGACCCCAAATAGACCGGAAGTGACCTCTGGTAAACCGGAAGTGACCCCAAATCAAACCGGAAGTGACCCCAAATGTACCGGAAGTGACCTTTTTAGACCGGAAATGACCCCTGATAAACCGGAAGTGACCTCAGACGAACCGGAAGTGACCCAAATTAAACCGGAAGTGACCCAAATAAACCGGAAGTTACCCCAAGTAGACCGGAAGTGACCCAAATCAAGCCGGAAGTGACCTTATTTCAACACTAAGTGCCCCAAATAGCTACATTTGCGCTAACGTCTTCGTTTTTTGTCCGATTTAACCCGTTTCAACATTTTTACCCCAAAAGTGAACCTCCTGAGGCCGTTTTTTTTGGTTTTGTTCCAAATTTAGAAAGATTTTGGCGCAATTGCTTTTTTTTATTTTCCCATTCATTCTCTATGGGGATTCAACATTTGCTCTAACTTCTACATTTTTTAACTGATTCAACCCGTTCCAACTTTCAACTGTTCATCTTTTGCCTACCTATTCCACAACTTCCCACTTACCAACAATTCCAAATTTAAAATTCAACCAAATTCTCCAAAATTTCGTTTTTCTACTCTAACTTCTACATTTTTCTACCGATTCAACCCATTCCAACTTTCAACTGTTCATCTTTTGCCTACCTATTCCACAACTTCCCACTTACCAAATATTCCAAACTTTCAATTTTGAAATTCACCACAAATTCTCCAAATATTCTACATCTCTCAAGTAATTCAACACGTTTCAACATCGTTCGGCAGCATTCCCCGAAAAAGTTATTCATACATTTCGCCTTCACACGCAATTTCTCCAGAAATTGCAAAATTCTAGTTATTATTATTATTCTATTTTATTCCCGCCACTTTTTTGTCCCGCTTCTTCTTCCACAAAATTCATCCGATTCACTCCATTCCACTTTTCACGTATTCCAAATATTCACGACATGAGCGCTTGTATTTTTCTCATTCCGAAAATTTTCCGATTCCGCAAAATTCCCAAAATTCCGACAAATTTTTCCCCATCCATTCTTAATGGCACATTCCACATTTCACAAAATTTCGTTTTTCACCTCTAACTTCTACATTTTTCAACCGATTCAACCCATTCCAACTTTCAACTGTTCATCTTTTGCCTACCTATTCCACAACTTCCCACTTACCAAAAATTCCAAATTTTCAAATTTGAAATTCAACCAAAATTCTCTCAAATTCTGTTTTTCTACTCTAATTTCTACATTTTTCAACCGATTCAACCCATTCCAACTTTCAACTGTTCATCTTTTGCCTACCTATTCCACAACTTCCCACTTACCAAAAATTCCAAATTTTCAAATTTGAAATTCAACCAAAATTCTCCAAAATTCAGTTTTTCCACTCTAATTTCTACATTTTTCAACCGATTCAACCCATTCCAACTTTCAACTGTTCATCTTTTGCCTACCTATTCCACAACTTCCCACTTACCAAAAATTCCGAACTTTCACATTTGAAATTCAACCAAATTCTCCAAAATTTCGTTTTTCCACTCTAATTTCTACATTTTTCGACCGATTCAACCCATTCCACATTTATTCCCTTTATTCATCTTATGCTTACCACATTCACTCCCATTCACCCCCACTTCCACTATGCTTACACAATTCAACCCTTGACCCCCAATTCCAGTGTGGCGGCCATCTTGGATGACCCTGAAGTGCCACCAATGAACCCAGAATGAACCGGAAGTGCCCCAAATCAAACCGAAAGTGACCCCAAATAGACCGGAAGTGACCTCAGGTAAACCGGAAGTGACCCCAAATCAAACCGGAAGTGACCCCAAATGTACCGGAAGTGACCTTTTTAGACCGGAAATGACCCCTAATAAACCGGAAGTGACCTCAGACGAACCGGAAGTGACCCAAATTAAACCGGAAGTGACCCAAATAAACCGGAAGTGACCCCAAATAGACCGGAAGTGACCCCAAATAGACCGGAAGTGACCTCTGGTAAACCGGAAGTGACCCCAAATCAAACCGGAAGTGACCACAAATGAACCGGAAGTGACCTTTTTAGACCGGAAGTGACCCCAAATAAACCAGAAGTGACCTCAGCTAAACCGGAAGTGACCTGTTTTAAACCGGAAGTGACCCAAATAAACCGGAAGTGACCCAAATTAGACCGGAAATGACCCGAATCAAACCGGAAGTGACCTTATTTCAACACTAAGTGCCCCAAATAGCTACAATTGCTAACTTTTTCGTTTTTTGTCCGATTTAACCCGTTTCAACATTTTTACCCCAAAAGTGAACCTCTTGAGGCCGTTTTTTGTTTTTTTTCCAAATTTAGAAAGATTTTGGCGCAATTGCTTTTTTTATTTTCCCATTCATTCTCTATGGGGATTCAACATTTGCTCTAACTTCTATATTTTTCAACTGATTCAACCCGTTCCAACTTTCAACTGTACATCTTTTGCCTGCCTATTCCACAACTTCCCACTTACCAAAAATTCCAAATTCGAAATTCAACCAAATTCTCCAAAATTTCGTTTTTCTACTCTAATTTCTACATTTTTCAACCGATTCAACCCATTCCAACTTTCAGCTGTTCATCTTCTGCCTACCTATTCCACAACTTCCCACTTACCAAATATTCCAAACTTTCAATTTTGAAATTCACCACAAATTCTCCAAATATTCTACATTTCTCAAGTAATTCAACACGTTTCAACATCGTTCGGCAGCATTCCCCGAAAAAGTTATTCATACATTTCGCCTTCACACGCAATTTCTCCAGAAATTGCAAAATTCTAGTTATTATTATTATTATATTTTATTCTCCTCACTTTTTTGTCCCGCTTCTTCTTTCACAAAATTCACCCGATTCACTCCATTCCACTTTTCACGTATTCCAAATATTCAGGAAAGGGTGGCTTGTATTTTTCTCATTCCGAACATTTTCCGATTCCGCAAAATTCCCCAAATTCCGACAAATTTTTCCCCATTCATTCTTAATGGCACATTCGACATTTCACGTTTACGTCGTTCCAATTTGAAATTCACATCATTCAGCACATTCTAATCACATTCGGAAGGATTCTCGACATTCCCAAAATTCCCAAATTCAAAAATTTCACGTTTTCACGTTAAAAATTCCGACAAATTTTCACAAAATTTCGTTTTTCAGCTCTAACTTCTACATTTTTCAACCGATTCAACTCGTTCCAACTTTCAACTGTTCATCTTTTGCCTACCTATTCCACAACGTCCCACTTCCCAAAAACTTCACATCTTTTATTTTGAAATTCAACCAAAATTCTCTAAAATTTCGTTTTTCCACTCTAATTTCTACATTTTTCAACCGATTCAACCCATTCCAACTTTCAACTGTTCATTACTTTTCTACCGATTCCACAACTTCCCACTTACCAAAAGCTTCACATCTTTTATTTTGAAATTCACACCCAATTCCTTTTCCCTTCTCATTTCTACATTTTTCAACCGATTCAACCCATTCTAACTTTCAACTGTTCATCATTTTTCTACCTATTCCACAACTTCCCACTAACCAAAAACTTCACATCTTTTATTTTGAAATTCACACCCAATTTCCTTTTCCCTTCTCATTTCTACATTTTTCAACCGATTCAACCCATTCCAACTTTCAACTGTTCATCATTTTTCTACCTATTCCACAACTTCCCACTTACCAAAAACTTCACATCTTTTATTTTGAAATTCAACCAAAATTCTCTCAAATTCCGTTTTTGTACTCTAATTTCTACATTTTTCAACCGATTCAACCCATTCCAACTTTCTACTGTTCATCATTTTTCTACCTATTCCACAACTTCCCAAATACTTCACATCTTTTATTTTGAAATTCACACCCAATTCCTTTTTCCCTTCTCATTTCTACATTTTTCAACCGATTCAACCCATTCCAACTTTCAACTGTTCATCATTTTTCTACCTATTCCACAACTTCCCACTTACCAAAAACTTCACATCTTTTATTTTGAAATTCACACCCAATTCCCTTTTCCCTTCTCATTTCTACATTTTTCAACCGATTCAACCCATTCCAACTTTCAACTGTTCATCATTTTTCTACCTATTCCACAACTTCCCACTTACCAAAAACTTCACATCTTTTATTTTGAAATTCACACTCAATTCCCTTTTCCCTTCTCATTTCTACATTTTTCAACCGATTCAACCCATTCCAACTTTCAACTGTTCATCATTTTTCTACCTATTCCACAACTTCCCACTTACCAAAAACTTCACATCTTTTATTTTGAAATTCACACCCAATTCCCTTTTCCCTTCTCATTTCTACATTTTTCAACCGATTCAACCCATTCCAACTTTCAACTGTTCATCATTTTTCTACCTATTCCACAACTTCCCACTTACCAAAAATTTTCACATCTTTTATTTTGAAATTCACACCCAATTCCCTTTTCCCTTCTCATTTCTACATTTTTCAACCGATTCAAGCCATTCCAACTTTCAACTGTTCATCATTTTTCTACCTATTCCACAACTTCCCACTTACCAAAAACTTCACATCTTTTATTTTGAAATTCACACTCAATTCCCTTTTCCCTTCTCATTTCTACATTTTTCAACCGATTCAACCCATTCCAACTTTCAACTGTTCATCATTTTTCTACCTATTCCACAACTTCCCACTTACCAAAAACTTCACATCTTTTATTTTGAAATTCACACCCAATTCCCTTTTCCCTTCTCATTTCTACATTTTTCAACCGATTCAACCCATTCCAACTTTCAACTGTTCATCATTTTTCTACCTATTCCACAACTTCCCACTTACCAAAAACTTCACATCTTTTATTTTGAAATTCACACCCAATTCCCTTTTCCCTTCTCATTTCTACATTTTTCAACCGATTCAACCCATTCCAACTTTCAACTGTTCATCATTTTTCGACCTATTCCACAACTTCCCAAAACCTTCACATCTTTTATTTTGAAATTCACACCCAATTCCTTTTTCCCTTCTCATTTCTACATTTTTCAACCGATTCAACCCATTCCAACTTTCAACTGTTCATCATTTTTCTACCTATTCCACAACTTACCAAAAACTTCACATCTTTTATTTTGAAATTCACCACAAATTCTCCAAATATTCTACATTTCTCAAGTAATTCAACACGTTTCAACATCGTTCGGCAGCATTCCCCGAAAAAGTTATTCATACATTTCGCCTTCACACGCAATTTCTCCAGAAATTGCAAAATTCTAGTTATACATGAGTCAGGGTACATATTTCCTGGCTTTACAAGGCCTCAACATTTCTAGCTGAAAATGTTTAGTGCACTTTGAAACCCCCAAACTATACACTACTATGCCTAATTCTACCATGAATATAATAATTAAGCTGTCTATGAATACGAAAGGAAACACTAAACATAGTTTGCTCTTCTCAGGCATCAAGCCTTTTTTGTGTTTCAAAGGTAGTTAATTCAGAGGAGTAAGATTACAAAATGGGACTGCTGAAGAAAACTAAAATAAGCCCTTAAATTTTCTGCTCTGTAATTTTCATTTATCTCAAACGTTTTGCTTTGATTCACTAGTATGTCTAATTTAAAAGTATCGAGTCATTTCTGAGTTCTCAAACATATCACTCACTTGCGAGTTTGGGAACAAGTGAGACAGACAGACAGACAGCCAGCGAGCGAGTGAGTGCATGTGCTTTTCATTTCGGCCTCACTAGGTCCTCACGGTTATTGTCTTTTGGTTGTTAATAAATGTGAGTTCACCGACTAATGCAAAGTAAATGCCGTAACCCTGTGAGTGTAATCAAACATGACGTCATGTTGCGTTGTTCCATCAAACAAATGCCGTAACCTGTGTGTGCTTAGATAAGATAAACAGGCATCAGCCCCAATGCGCTTTCCTTTTCCTTGCCGTGAAAGGCAGGTATTGCCTTCAAGGTTGACGTTGTTACTTTATTTCTCTTAATCATATGTTTATTTTCCTACATGACACCACTTTTCTGTTTACAAGAGCCATTCTTATTATTGTTGCAGACCATCATCATGGGTGAACCACAGCAGGTTAGCGCCCTGCCTCCTCCACCAATGCAGTATATCAAAGAGTACACAGACGAAAATGTCAGCAAGGGTTTTGCTCCCAAACCACCACCACCCATCAGAGACAGCTACATGATGTTTGGCAACCAGTTTCAGTGCGACGACCTGATCATTCGGCCTCTAGAGACCCAAGGCATCGAGAGGCTTCATCCTGTGCAATTTGACCACAAACGTGAGCTCAAGAAGCTAAATATGTCCATCCTGGTGAACTTTCTGGACCTTCTGGACATCCTCATCAAGAGCCCTGGCAGTATAAAGCGAGAAGAAAAGCTGGAGGACCTGAAACTTTTGTTTGTTCACATGCACCACCTGATCAATGAATATAGGCCACATCAAGCCCGGGAGACTTTGCGAGTGATGATGGAGGTTCAGAAACGACAGAGACTGGACACAGCAGAGAGATTCCAAAAGCACCTGGAGCGGGTAGTGGAGTTGATCCAGGGGTGCCTTGCCTCTTTGCCCGATGACTTACCGCAGTTGGAAGGCACCGACATTGCTGGGGATGGAGCAAGGACTCTGCTTGTCGGGAGTGGTGTCGGGCCTTCTGTGCTGCCTCCAAGGCTGAAAATAGAACCCATAGATGTAGAGGAAGCAGCGGCTGCAAGTTGTTTGGCGGCAGGTCACCAGAACAAGATTACGCCTGCCATAAAAAAGGGCAAAATGTGGGACAAAGATGCTGCCATGTGCAGTATCATTGACAAAATTGCCTAGTATTTTCTCACAATACTGCAAATGATTTAAATCTAGTGATTTAAATGTAGTATTCTCTCACAATACTGAAAATGATTTAAATTTATTACTGTGCTATAATCACCCATTTGGTTTAAGTTCAGTTTATTTAAAAGCTTTGTGTGTATTGTATTGTGGCCTCGGGAGAGACGATAATCTATCCATTGCATTTGCAAATGTGTGAAGGACTGGGGAGGAATCAACCTGAAAATGAAACACAAATCAGGTGGCCAAGGCCCCCCCCCCCCATATCTAATAAAAATATGTTCAGCTAAAAGAGAAATGTTGTCTTAACTGTCATTTTCACGCAGAATATGGTAATGGTTTATGCAGTCTGGGCTCTTTTATTCTGCAAAGAATTCTAATGGAGATGTATCTATATTAGAGATGATCCATCTGCCTCATAGGTGTGGCAATATCAAGATGCCAATTAGACTACTTGTGATTTTTCAATGGATTAGTAATCTGGCCATTCAACAAATAGGATTGTTTTCGGCGTCCACAATTTGGTACGGATTTTTACAATATGGGACTATGCAACATGAGGTGATGGTTGTGAATGAATAGCACAACATTGGATTTCAGGTTCTCACCGCATCGAATCGATCAAATTCATGTGTGTTCGTTGTTCCATAACAGAGGTGTGTCTATTGTGTAACCCTGTGGCCAACAAGGGCCGCTTGATTTACAATAATCGTGTCAGCAAATCACTTACCCATGTGTCATGCACATTTCTGCCCAGTACAGTGAAGAGCAGTGTGGATCATGGAAGAGGGCATCTCTCCAAAGTCATAAGTTTGCTTTAAATGTTGTGTTTGCAGTTGTGTGAAGTGACACGTGCGTCATTCTCAGAAGGGATGGTGTGTGTGTGGGGGTTTTTGGCAGTCCATCGGACAAAAGAAAAGATAAACCACACGACTGCAATAGGACTTGGGATAGGAATCATTTGAGCTTTTTTTCGTGTTTTTTTTTTTAAATTCACTGTCAGTCATTAGAAATATTTGCTACACTTTTTGAACTTGCGTAAGTGTACCCAATCTCCTCCTGACATGTTTATACAGTAATAGTTTGACATTAAGACCAGTTCCACCTGATACGCAACAACTTTTGCAACGTTTTGTATAACTTCTTCAAGCTTGACCTTGAAGTAGTTTCACTATTAACGCTTAGGCCTAACCTATTGGGTATTATTATTATTAATCAGGTTTTGATGTTGGGTTTGTCCCTCCGCCCCCTCGCGGATATCTAGACTTGGGAATTCCAGCCACTGTATTGTGCGCGCATCACGTTATGTAAGCAGTTAAAAGGAATAGCCTTTTACCAGAATTGACAGAGCGCAAGCGACTGTGATCATATTTGTCCTGAGGTGCTTGGTGTTCCAACAAATTTACCTTCGAGTTATGTTATGAAACTCAGCGACGAAGGGTTTCACAACAGGGCTGACGGCAAGCTGCCTAGCCAATCAGCAGCTTCGCTGCTACGTCACGTGGTCTTTATTTACGTAACGTAATGGTGTAACACAGTAACCTGGAAATATACCCGTGCATAGTATTCAGCAAAACAGGGCAATCCGCGGACAGAAGCGCCCACGAAAATCTTTAACATATTCCCGTTGGGCTTTGTCGAGTCGTTGGTTGCGTTTGGATCGGCGAGAAAAGCGACTACTAACTCTAAAGAGCCAGATTTTTTTTTTTTAATCTACCTGGTGGAAAGGGAAACACGTAATGGTTGCTAAATGCTGTAGTTTTATCCTAACGTGGGGACGAGTTGTCTCAGAACACGATTACGTTAGATAAGCAACGAAAATGTGTGCAGTAGAGATAAACAGCGGCTCAATCTTAGCCAAACAACGGGTTCAAGTGGAGACGCGTTCACCTTTGCAGTCATACAGTAAATGAAAGTCGAGGTGGAAAAGTCTTTGCTTGGCTATAAGGGAAATACCGATTCTCGTCGCGGGTTACTGTGCTGACAGAAAACCCCTACTATGGAGCTACTGGAATGCCGACTCTGCCTCTTCCCGTTGTGGGAGCCAGTGACCATTGCCTGCGGTCACACCTTCTGCAGGAGGTGCGCGGGGACCCACTTTCCGTCTAAATGCCCGACTTGTAAAGAGAGGCTAAAACAGAGGGACATGAGAGACGCCAAGAACAATGTTCTGCTCATCCGTGTCATTGAAAAGTGCTGGCCCGAGGACGCCAAGATTAAGTGCCACTTGCAAGAGAAGCTCCGCGCCAAGCAGTACCAGGAAGCTTTACGCGTCGTCAACGATGGAATACAGCAAGGTAAGCCATATGCAAAAAGCTAATAGAAAAGCACTTAACTTTTCGTGTCACTTTTTGGTTTCTTCACGTTAACCCGAGTTTCGCAAGGTTGAACTCGAGCACCCATCCGTGCATCACAACGTCCCCGCTCGGAATGCTGTCCAAATCCGCCAGGTTATCCTTTCTGTTTGCTGGTTACTGATTGCAAAAGGCCTTGCAAATATGAAATACAATGTATTTGTCTTTTTCATACAATCCGAATTTGTACAAGAAACTTGCTCCATATTTAAGTGGCCTAATAATAGCCAACTTCTGCAACTGTTGTCAAGATCCTGCGGTATAGCGGTCACAATGAGCGTCAGTAATTTTGATTTTACAAAATGCACAATTTTGGGGGGTCGGAATTATGATATCTGCATTGTATGAAATGTGACAAATGGTGGAGGTGCAAAATGAACTTGGAACAGAAACACACCATCCAAAAACAGTGGAATGGTCACGATACACACTGACATCTTTCAGCCATCATTTTGGGCTTTCACATTTTTAATCATTGTCTTTTATGCACCGGTGATGAAGTCTAAATAGGTGACTTTCCCCATTATTTTTGCCTACTTGTTAGGCCTCAACATGCCAATAAATGAACTGTTTTTGTTAATCTAGTTAAACATGTCTTAATAATCATGATAACAATAACAATCATCACCTATTTGGCTCCGGTATCCAGTACAGGTTTGGACTCCTGTGACTACATATGTAATGCATTTTTTTACTTTCGTAATCCTGAGACTTCACATTCATAAGACAGAATGTACTGTAGGCTTAATTTCAAAGTATGGGTGGGACTGTCAACAGTATTTCTAGTATGGCAGCCCTTAAGTAACAGTTTTGCCCTTAAGTAACAGTTTTAACAGTACTGCACAAAGTGTCTTTTATTGCTACTGGGCTTTTTAGCTGATGCATAACAATTCATTGTGTAATTCATTGTGTAATTTCTTTTTTTCAAATTTCAGATGGCAACACTTGTTTGGCCTGTTAAAGCAAACTTGTTATATCCTCACCTCATTATTGAGTTGAACTGCAGATTCAAATCATGCTTGCAGATAGAATATTTGAATCTAAAATACCAATTTGAGTTCATGTGTAAAATGTTAGAAATTCAGTTTCATGTTCAGAATTATAAACAAATTTGTAAACTCATGTGTTCAGCTGACAAGATTTAAGCAACACCACATGGCTTTAGCTCTTGACTCAACTCATGTCATTGCTACAAGTTCCACACCACAATGTATGGAAAACAAATTAATACATTAAATTTTACATAATTACATTTTTCCTTGCTTTCGTTTGTCACTCATTTCATCTTTAGTCCCAGAAGATCCAAGTCTGAAGCTGTACAGGGCTGAAGCAAACTGTGGCCTGCTGCGTTTTTCTGACGCTCTGGTGGACCTTGACTACCTCTGCTGTCTTCGGCCATTATGGACTGAGGTAAAGTAGATGCAGCAAGAAAATTATCAATCAAAATGTTCATGTGGAGACCTGGATTTCACCAGGCTGTGGGAAATTTGATGAAAAAACTTTTTTAGGCAGTGGTACTCTGATGCTCATCATGAACATTTGTGTACACAGGGCTTCTTTCGTAAAGGGAACATACTGTTGGAAATGGCTCAACAGACTGAATCCCTCATCCAGTTTCACCATTGCCTCAAACTTCAAGCCGACTTTGTTCCTGCTAGGAATCAAATCAAGAAGGTTGTTCACACCACACCTGACTATGTTGTGTAAAGTATAGAGCAAATAGAAAACCACAGAATGTTGAACACTTCATATTTTAACTACCAAATGCACCTGTTTGAGTATTTCAATCAGATCTGTCAGTATTGAACCAACTTCATTCAGTCCCTTCCTTGTAGCTAAGACCGGACACAAACATTACTTGTTGTTATACATCATGTTGTGGAGCCTCGGTACGTCTTGTATTTTATCATACTCTTTTACTTGTGTTGTCGTGTTCCAAATGTGTAATCTAGGTATGTGTAATAGTATTTGGGTTAAAATTACAGATCCTAGAGGCAGAGGGCATTTCAGTGCCAGAGGAAGTCTCCTGCATCATGCAGGTCTTGGCTGATTACTTGAAGGCTTCTTACCCCGTTCGAAGCCTCAGTGGCACCCAGGTAACACACCTCGAGGCCCTCAATTATCCACATGGCAATGCAGAGGGCAAAGCCAGGAGAGACGCCAGGTGCCAGGTGCGTGCTCCGAAATGGGTGAGAAGAATGCTTGCAAAGTGTTTGCTTAAAATCTTCCAAGTTGTAAAACGTTTTTTCTTTAGAGCTCCAAAGTGAATCACGACACCAGCACTGAGTGCTGCCTCAGCCTCTGCCAAGCTGTCACCTTCCTGCCTGCCAGTGAAAATGATGAGGAAGTGATGACAAGAAAGGAGGACGTGAATGGCAGAGGTACAGTGACAAACTATAATTGACACAGATGTTCTGGTTTTACATATTTTTCATCAAAAGTCAATGTTTTCTGTTACAACACATTCATCATTCAGATATTGTGTCTATTTGTTCAAATTCACCTAAAAATACATATATTCCATGGTTCTCAGGTGCCAGTTTACACTGCATGGATAAAACTCTGAGCATACTCACTGTGTCAGACTTTGAGTGCCCTCTCTGCATCAGGTCAGCCTCTTGTTCTCCTCAAACAATATTGGTCTCCATGGTTGTTTGCTAAGTAGGTAGTAGATGCTTTTCAAATATTTTCTGTTACAGCCACTTTGGAAAGTACAGTGCAACATTGTAGCATTATTAATAGTAAAGCAAACAAAAAAAAAATATATATATAATAGGGGTGTAACGATTCATCGATACACATCGATTAAACGATATAATGCTCTATGATTTATTGACATCGATGCTAAACGTAAACGTAAACATCGATTTATATCGTCGTGTTTGACCGCGGACATTAGACGCGACTTTATTTTGAAATCCAGTTCATTGTTGCTTGCTTCCTCTTTCCGGGAGCAGTGCGCGCCGCGGCGTTGTATTGTGAGCAGAGCAGGCACGTGAAAGGGGAGTCGACAACTAGTACGCGGCTCCTGGGCTGGTGCTATGGCTAGTGTCCAAAAAGACAAGGAAATTTGCTCCCCTTTAGGCTTCAAGTCATTCGTTTGGAAGCACTTTGGATTCCAAAGAAAAGATGGCTCAACGGACAAGACACGTGCAGTTTGTAAATCCTGCCATGCGGTGATCAAATATTCAGGGAGCACAAATCTCGCCGCCCATTTAAAGAAAAAACACGACATCAAAGTTCAGTGTTAAAATAAGCACTTTGTATACTGCAATACTCTTGTAATTTCCTAAATAAAGAGTTTGCAGTACCTTGTTGATTTTGCGTATGAATTGTTATAAATCAGGATATTGTTCTATATTTTTTATTAAAAAAAAAAAAATCGTAGAGCACTATATCGCGATATATCGTGAATGAATCGCAGCAGGCTTTAAGATATTGGCAAATATCGTATCATAGTTCTTTGTATCGATATTATATCGTATCGTGACAAAACCCGCGATTAACACCCCTAATCGCATCATTTGTCGGTCAGTCCTGTTGTTGGTTTTGTTGTACCATGGTTTTCTTAAAAATAAATAAATAAATAAATTTAAAAAAAAAATTGTGCCCATGTATAATGCCAATTATTATGATTTTAGGACAATAAATTAGTTAAATTTCGCGCATTATACACGGCAAAAAACGGTATATATATATATAACGCTAGCCCTAGTTAGATTAGTTAGTAGCTAGGTTTAGACTGTAACTGAAAAGGTTTGAAGTGCATCAATTTGTTGAAATTCAAACAAAAATAGAGTGCCACTACCACTTGGAGTTACACTTGATTCTATGGCAAAATAAAAAAAAATGTGGGTCCCGTCCCACTATCTGAGAAGGACTGCCCGAATGATGGTGTGTGTGTGTGTTTTTTTTTAATGATTTCATATATTTGTGCATTTTAAAGGTTGTTTCATGAGCCAGTTACTACCCCATGTGGTCACACTTTTTGTAAAAACTGCATAGAGAGAAGTCTAGACCACAACCTCCGCTGTCCTCTCTGCAAGCAGCCGCTACAAGAGGTAACCACAGTGTACCGTATTTATTGCTGTTTTATTTCACTGTCATTTTTTTGGACAGAAATTCAGACCCAAACACTGGTACAACTCTCCTTCTCTCTCTCTGTTTACTTGCAGTACTTGAAAAATAGGAAATACAATGTCACAGTTGTGGTTCTGGATATCATGGAATGCCTTTTCCCATCACAACTGGCTGAAAGAAAACAAATACATGAGGCAGAGATGACTGAACTGTCAAAGTTGGTGGCATAAAATGAAATCTGCATTTTGGATTGATATCAAATTCCATCCCCACTCGTGATGTTATTTTTTGCCTATCTCTTTATCTATCCTCTCTTCTTCAGCCTCACAAAGGACATCCCTATATTTGTTTGCACTGTGGCCTACCCCGGTGTGCCATGCCCTTTGCACATCTTTGAGCCGCGATACAGACTGATGATGCGTCGCTGTATGGAGACAGGAACAAAGAAGTTTGGCATGTGCAGTTATGAACATGGAAAAGGGTATGCCAAACACAATCATAATCTAAAACACAAGTTACATTTTAAGTCGTGCTGTCAAGCGATTAAAATATTTACTTATGATTGATCACATTTTAAACTCGGAGTTAATTGCACATTTTATTTAATGTAAAAAATCCATAGATATCTTTAGATCATTTTGATACCTATTGAATTGGATTCAATATGTATAAAAAGTCACACAAACAGCCCCTCAACAGTCCAGTCTAAGAACTCAAAATTGGGGCAATATAAAAAATACAACATGCATATGAAATGTAAACAAGGACTCAGCCTATAGTGAAACAAACCATTTTTAAAGTTTGTTATGAATTTAAACCTGTTTCTGATTTGTCAAGAAAGAATTTACAAATCACTCCCCATGATGCTTTCATTTCTAAAAACAGATGCACAACAAGCCCTGACTAGTGTCACCAGTTAGCGTGCTTGATGTTTATTTCCGGCCTCGCCAGATCCTGTGAGGTGTAGTTTTTCTACGTCAACAGTATGTGAACAGAGTGCAAATTTTATCAGGCCAAAATGGGCCTTAATCACACGATTAAAAAAATGTTTAGCATTAAAAGCGGGTTAGATTAATCGCGTTAGTAATACGTTAAACTGAGACTACTAGTTTTAAAATTTTTTACAAATTATTTTCTAGCGGTAGTTTATCCACCTTAGTCCTACGCCCCATGATCCTTGTGGGAAATTTGTGAGGAACCTCCGGCATAGCAAAACCACCGTTTTATTTCTTTTACTGGGAATCTTTGGTGCGATTCCACTTTCTATGACACTTTAACAATGTGGGAACGCCAATTGTTGCAGTTTATGAGAAAACATTCAATTCTTGCTCTCTGCTATTCTAGTGGTGTAGAAGGGTGACAAAGGTTCAGTCACATGTCTAACTAGTTTCTGAACTTTATTGCTTCAGTCATGATGAATCTGAAAAGCTCTGAGGGGTGATAAAGTTTGGCGCCTTTTGATAAGAGGGTCGACGCAGTCTTATTTATTTAGCTTCAAGCAGACATATCTGTTAGGAGCCAAATGCACAAAGTTCAATGCGAGTGTTGTCGTGCTTCGTGCATGAAATAAAAAGGAGCACATGTCAACGTCAAGGGGGTCTTTTTAAATGACTCTCAGACTCATTTGTCTGTGTTCCTTATTGCAGTGTAGAATCTGGAATCTCTGGTGGCAACGACTTAAAATCAAGCTCTTGTTTGTCACCGATTAGTCTTCTGCTGTTAAGTACAACCGCCAGCAGCGCAACAAGCTCCGAGACATGCTAGACATTATTCAACACAATAACGATTAATCGCTTAGAAGACGCGGTATAGAAAATCGTTCCAAAACACTGCTCCATGAAGCGAAACTTATGGTAATCAATGGGACCATTTGACCAAAGTCTCTTAGCCGAAGTTCCTCCCACAGTTGTTTCCCCACAAAAGTCATTGACATTATTGACGGAGGATTCCGTCGACGAGTACTCTCGTCAACTCTATTTTATTAATGGGTGGATAAGACTCCTGGCAAGAGTTGTTCTTGCTGGCTCATAGAGAGGTGATGTAAACTGTAAGGCCAGCCCAAATGGGAAAACAATGGAGAATGTAGTGAGTAATGTAGAGAGTGAGCAAAAATGTCAAAACTGAAGCGATCGTTTTTCTAATAGCTTACAATTGAGCAGATTTAGAGGAGGTGACTGTAAGTACGCGACAGACAAGTCCGCATCACAAGCCACCGCCGGCTCGGGCATACACGTAGTGTGTGCAAGTGTTTGTGCCACAGTCCGGATTAATTGTCGTCATCTGACGACTATTCTGATACAGTGACGCACAAATACATCCCTTTTGAATAGCAAAACACCACATGCATTTTGAGCACCCACGCAAAGATCTCTGTAAATAGCCCAACATTTGTAAATAGGTTGTCAGATGTGAAAATGTTGCGCACGTTATCAAATATGTAATTAGATGTATGCGCCATCAAAACACATTTTCATTGTTTTTGTTCATGTTTTATAGAAGGAAAGGGCTGTTGAGAACCCAAGCCAAAAAATACTAGTGTCAAAGTCACAGTTGTGCAGAAAATGTGTCTTGCACAAAAACCTCATTTCTCCTTATTTTGTCTGAGATTGCTGATTTGAGTGAAACTAAGCTATTTTCAAATGATGATAAGTAAGAAGGGTATAAGGTCGAATCATACTTTTTTTTTTCTTTCCTTTCATTTGATACTAACCATTTATATATAGACATAGTACACATAGTACAATATTCTGTAGGCCTTAAAAAAATAGTGAGAATGCTCAAAACCGGCTGGTATTTTGGGGGTTGATATTCTGAAAATGCTTGGCATTCAAAGAGTAAAAAATTCAGTCTCAAGAGAACTGAACTCCATGCACATACTAAACATTACATACATTCACTAACATAATGTATGTGATAAAAGCTGTTAAAATGTAGACTTGATCTAACAATTCTTTTAGTGTCATATACATTTCAATAGAAGGGCTGTTGAGAATGGCGGCTCGGTGGGGCACTGGTTAGCACATCCGACTCACAGTTAGGAGGGTGCCAGTTCGATTCCACCTCCGACCCTACCTGTGTGGAGTTTGCATGTTCTCCCTGTGCCCGCGTGGGTTTTCTCCGGGCACTCCGGTTTCCTCCCACATCCCAAAAACATGCTTGGTAGGCCGAGTGAGCACTCCAAATTGTGAGTGCGAGTGGTTTGTTTGTCTCTGTGTGACCTGCGATCGGCTGGCAACCGGTTCAGGGTGTCCCCCGTCTACTGCCCGATGATCGCTGGCTCCAGGACGCCCGCGACCCCCTAGGGGACAAAGCGGTACAGAAAATGGATGGATGGTTGTTGAGGATACTTCCTGTACCTTGTAAGCTAAAAAAAAGTAGTACAATACAATAGAATGGCAAATTCATTTTTTCCCTGCTTTTGTTCACTGATCTTTCAGAGGCGGACACACCCTGAACCGCCTACCGGTCTTTCACTGGGCAATTAAGATTATTAACCAGTTTATTTTTGGACTGTGGAAGGAAACTGACACAAGCACAAGGAGTGCAAATGCACAAGTCATTCCTTTTAAATTGATCTGATTCCAGTGCTCTTTTGGAACAGCTGGTAGTGCCAGTGCTCAGTTGGGTCCGAATTGTACAACCCTGAATTCCCATTTGGCTTCATGCTGGCGGAAAGCCAACCCAGATCTGTCACAAGAGGACAGCTAATTTGCTTTTGCAGTCAAAAATCTAATAACCACTGCTAATTTTGGCCACAGTTTTGAACCATCACTGCAACTTGCTCAGTGTCAAAGGAGTTAGAGAGCCATGATTAGAACCCCCGAACCTGCTATACCGTTGGACTTGAATGAAACGGTTCTTTTTCCCAAAAGCATATCCACTTTTTGTCATTGTACCTTGTTGTACGCCTTTTTGGTCCTTTAATCTAATGTATTTGTTGCTTGTTTTTAGAAGTCTAAAACATGTTTCCACTTTGTCACAGCAAGTTGACACAATTGCTAAATGATTTGTTCATGATATATCATGTAATATAGTTCCTCTATTTGCCATCTCTCCTTTGCTTTTCCCAAGATTTGCGGACTATGGCTGCATGCTGGAGATCCTTAGCCTCGAGCTACTCCCTGATGGGCGGTCCTATGTGGACAGTGTGGGTAGCAACAGGTTCAAAGTCTTAAAAAGAGGTCTAAGGGATGGTTACCACACTGCTGATATTGAATATCTGGAGGATATGAAGGTATGACTTGCTCTAAAAGTTTCTGTTATCTGTTGAGCGTATTTGGATCGATTCAATGACTTCCACCTTTCTTCAGGCCGAAGGGAGTGAATTGGAACTCCTGCAGCGTCTCCACGACAGTGTCTATCAACAGGCTCAGGACTGGTATCAGCGCCTGGGAAGCCGCATGAGAGAACAAATCAATAGGCAGTATGGCATCATGCCGAGTACTGAGGAGAACATTCAGGTTGGGGCTTTTGACATAAATGGAAATATATACAGTACGTCCGTAACATAATGTCAATACTGTTGGGTTCAGGGGCAAGATGACCATAAGGAATTTCGTGTGATTGCCAAAATGGGCCGGTCAAAAACCGCATGTTTGTTCCAGCGCGTCCATAGTTGGATTGTCAGACCAATAATTGTGTTGAAGTGCAGTATTATTCAATTAATGTGAAAACGACAAAGTAGAAATATTGTAAGCTATTGTGTTGTGAGTATTAAAATCTTATGTTTTCATTTTCATTTATTATACATATCAACAAAAAGCTTTAATTTCCCAAATTATTCATACTGTTTCTCAATACAGGATTACAGGCGACATAAGATTTGGATGCTTTTAAAGTTTCAGAATTTTCGAAATTGATGACAAAGGTTGTGTTCACTTAAAATTGTGTGATAAGCACTAACATCCGTCAATACCATTTTTGGAAAGTTGAAAAACAATGAAAGCAATTTATCATCAACACAACCTGCTAATATACATTCACTTATATCCCTATAATTAACTGTGGACTGCGGAAAGACATAGAACTTTAAACGACAGCTGATATATTTCTTATATTTTTCAGGCCTCATCCAATGGTCCAGCTTGGTGCTGGTGGCTGCTGTCTGTCCTCCAATTAGACCCCGCTTATCAAACCACAGTCCTCTCCCTCTCTTCCCTCAAAGACCGGCTTGGTCACCTGCGCCTCATCCTTGAGTACTTTTCTCAGAGCTAAACACAGTGTCCTGGTAGAATTCCTGAGAAATATTTGGCTGAGGGTTAAACATTACATTACGATACAAAATACTGATTTCACTTGCATCACAGTTTTTGGACTAAACTATTCTTAACTACAAAGGGGCTCTCGTAATATCACACCTCAAGTGTAAATAAAAGTCATAAATATCAATTCGTGACAACATTTTGAGAGGAATTTTAAAGCTGGGTTTTGCTAATCGGCAGATACTTTTTTTTTGGAATAAAAACCAAAGTGTTTCAACACAGAATCCTGCAGTGTGTCTTTTGACACATTCTTGTGTTGTTTCCTGCTGAAATAGCCATTCAGCAAATGAAACTGAACATTAACTCAAAATTTACCCAGGGTAGGAATAATTTGAAGTTTAAACTACAAAAGTAGACATCTGAATGTTGAAGTAAATGAGCACTAGATGTCGCTCTTTACTGTTTTCCAACAAAAGTCCCATCAGCAGGCAGATAAAGTTTGAATGTCATGAATTAAAGTTTAAAATTGCAATTGAAATGACGGTGAGATTCATAACATGCATGATGAGTAATTTTTTCAGGACTATGCAACCTGAGGTATAGAAAGAAAAATTCATTTTGCAGCTGCAACTAACAATTAATTTAATAATCAATTAATCTGTTGGTTATTTTCTCAATTAGTCGGTGTATTGGATAAAAAATAAAGCATGTTCTAATTTCCACCACTTTATTAAAAAAACACATTTTGTCAAATCGACAGTGCAAACAATACACAAATTAATTATGATTCACTTGCTGGTTCATTCATGTCAGAAAAAAGGCAAATTTCGGAGGACTACAAGAAACCGGCTAGTAATTATAATTTCAAGCATTTGAACAGCTTTACATTACAAGCGTATCCAAATGATTAATCATAATTATAAAAAAATGATTAATTGATCATTGATTAGCCATCAATTAATCATTGAACCTCAAGTTCATTTCTTGGTATTGGCTTTGCAGAGCAGACTAATTGCCCTATGCTCATGTTTAGCTCTTGTTTGTATTCTATCCATGGCAGCCAGTGTTATGGCAGGTTTTATACATTTGAATATATATATATTAAAAAAAAACATATTTCGTATTAGTGATTGTTGCAATATTTTTGGTGCACATACTTGAAGGCAATGTTATTTTTAACAATAGAAAACAACGTTGCTAACTGATGTTGTTGAGAACATTGTGGTGGAGAATAAGGAACCAGCAACTGAATTTGGCAGCCTTTATTTTCGTGCGTGCATTGCTAATGAATAGTCAAGTGCACGTGTCTGTGTTTGCGTCATCTGTCATCTAATAAGGAGTCTTGGGATGTTTTCATTGCCTGTAAACCTTTTTGTTTTATTTTGATGGGAGGGCCACACTGAAGATGGTCATGTCAGCTCCATCTCGGGTGCTCAGAGTTATGTACTGAGGGAAAACTGCTAAATAAAATGACCATGGTCTAAGTAGGGATAAATCCCCACTGTGGTAATCTACAGTAACACCTACCTTTGGCCCAGGGTTCCAGCACCTCGGCAGGGGCCCCTCTGCCATAAATAATATTGCTTTGAGTGCCTTTGAGTATGAGCATTCTGCAAGTCTTACAGGTTGTACATACCGTTTTTTTCATTGTATAATGCGCCCCCATGTATAATACGCACTCTAAAAATGGCATGTTGATGCTGGAAAAAAAGCCTGTACCCATGTATAATACGCACCCAATTTTTATTTTTTATTTTTTTTATTTTTATTTTTTTTAAGTCCCAATGATCGTCACACACGCAGGGAGGCAATGGGTCCCATTTTTATAGTCTTTGGTATGGTCTTAACTAGCCTGGATGTAATTTTTTTTGTTGGCGTTGATTTCTCCGACTGCCCATAAAGGCACAGTGCGGACATGTGAAAAAGGCGTGCGGACGTGAAAAAGGCGGCTCTGTATGGGAGAGATGTTGAAGAGGAATAAAAACACCCTTGGAAACCAAAACTTGCCCCTCGTCGTGACTCGGAGCCGCAACAAATGTTTCGGATTTGTGTAGGGTACATTGTGACAGCAAACGAGCAGGTGATCGAGCAAGCGTCTGATACGAAAGCATTGCGGTCGTATGGAGCGTGTTTGAAGTGAACAGCAGAGACGAAAGGAACAAGGCAAAGTGTTGTGAAATAAAACATTACCTGTAATACGCATTTTGTTATTTGCTGATTGTATTAAACTATCATATTCATTGTCAGTCAAGAAGAGAAGAGGACTATTCGCATCGGATCCATAGTGCGCATGCGCAGTGATACTGCCTCGGTATGACGTCCGGTCCGCGATGGAGATTAAAAAACAAACAATATTTGACAATAACACACCATCAAGGATTGCACCATCGCATCAAACGATGTGTCGTCAATTATGAATTTTACTAAGTGTGTTGGGCAGGATGGCTGAATGCGATGCGCGATTGACAACAAACAAGAAGAAAGGTGATTTCAAGTTTTATTTCGAGGGAAATTTGTCATGTCTCGTCCCCAGTTTTGCTATGTGTCTAGGTTGCCATAGTTTCTGTTCGCGTCGCCCCTCCCTTCCTGTGTCACCTCAATCAATGTAACGTGTTTTGTATTTAAGTCCTGTCTGCCCCTCGCTCACCGTCGGATCATTGCATGTGTTACTGTCATGATGTCTGTTTGGTTTCTGTTCCTGTCTTTGGTAATGTCACCCTGTCTTTTTGTTCCACGTCTTTGTCGGTCAGTCCTGTTGTTGGTTTTGTTGTACCATGATTTTCTTAAAAGAAAAAAAAAGAAAACATTTTAAAAAATTGTACCCATGTATAATGCGCACCCCAGATTTTAGGACAATAAATTAGTTACATTTCGCGCATTATACACGGAAAAAAACGGTAACATAATGATGTAAAGTTCTTATGCTCCTTAAATAAGGCTTCAGTTGAACTTTATACTAGCTTCAGCTATTTGTTTATTTTAATCCCTCACGTAGTCTCCCGCTAACATTCTTCTTCTACTCCCTGTACATACATTCCGTCATACAGAGTTCCCTTGAGGCTATACAGCCCTCTGTGGGTGATCGTCTGCAATCACATATCATTACAAACACTCATTGTCTTCATGGCATCATTTCATATGGATCCCGGGTGGGTCGCGCACGACTTTGAATTTGAGTATGACTCGAGGATTTCATGATTTCGATTTACTGTGAAATGAATACATTGAATGACACCTCCTTTCATTCCCACTTTCCTACTTGGATTTCATGATTTCGATTTACTGTTAAATGAGTTGACTGCTTCTTGCTGTTGTTCACGCATACACCAGAACATTTACAAAGTAACAAAAAAAAACAAAGGTATCAAAGGAACAAACAAGCAAAGGACTCAAAGGGTACAGTGCATCCATCACACGCGCTCGCCACTCCCACATTTTGTGCTACGTGAGTGGTTGGCGTGTGGGCTTGGCCTGCCTCTGGCTTGGAGCAGGCACACCAAACGTACATTTGTTTCTCCTGACTGGAATCCACAGGCCGTTGTCAGTAAGGCGACTGATCATTTCTTTTTCCTGACTGGAATCCACAGGCCGTCTTTTCTCCTGACTGCACAAGATGTGGGAGGCACTCGAGAGGTCTATTCTCATCCTTGGCCTATATTGGACATGCGTGTCAGGTAAGCAATTTAGTCAGTTCTACAGAGTTCGTTGCTAAAACAATACCGCTGTCGACAACGTGATGAAATGTACTGTACTGTGAGTTTGCATGACTGCATCTGCTTCTACTCTTGTCAAAACATTACGGTGCCTGAGATCAAAACACTTGATTGCAATGGATCCAATTCTGAGCACAAAGACTAGCTCCTGTGAACTTTTGAATTATTCTGACGCTGTTGCTGTGTACAACTTTGATGACGTCACTCTTGCTCGAGTGAGCGCAATTGCTTCCTTCGTACCGTTGCCAATCGTGTTCTTTCCATTCCTTTCTCGTTCGTTCAAATGGCTTTTTAAGGTGCGTTTATCATTTTCGTTCATGTTGGCTGCTGCTCTGTCAGAATATACGAACAAGTTGACTTTGAAGTAATTACAAAGGGCCTCTCGAGGAAGTCAACCTGTCTCTACGATGCTCATTCAAAGGGCACACTCACTCAGACGGACGGACGGACGAGCGCATCTCGGTGGTCTGGGGAGACCTCTAGCAGTGGATGTGAGAAATATGAATGACGGGCGACGGACGGCAGGCAGCAGCAACACGTTTCAAACGTCCGTGATTTCTCCACGCCACATAACGATACAAAGTAACACGAAAACAACCAATCTACGTATCATGCAACAACAACAACCATGCAGCAAGTAACGTCTTTGTTGGCCGTGAACTATTCCTGCCGAACTTGCTCAACTTCTCATGAACTTGTAAAGCACTACTTGACGAACCTGCGCTCTTCCTAACTAAACCATTTCTTAGCATTAATATTTAATCATTATTGATATTATTGAAACATATTACGAATAATTATTTCTTACAGCCCTTTATACAACAGATAGTTCTTAGCGCCTCTATTATAAAGCTATTTCTCGTTTTCTTTCATCTAAATATAATTAATAATAATTAAAAATTATATACATTGTAATGAAATTATAAATGATAAATAATCATTATAATTTAACAATAATAATTTCTTCAGCTCTTTCTACAAGAACTATTTCTTCATGAAACTTCATTAAAGAGATATCAATAAACACAAATCCATTTGATGATTTATTTGTACAAGACCTACTTACGAGCAAAGATGATTTGTCTTTGCTATTTATTTTGTCAGCCTTATCTTTCACAATCGGGACAATATCGACTTGATTAAATTTGGCTTGAATCGAAACCCCAGGAAAACAGATGGCTGGTATTGTTTTCCCATTGAAAATTGTGTCAGCGCTCAGCAGATAACTTGTGGGCACCACATGCCTGATTTCTTAGGCTTGATAACAATATGGTTGACTTCCTGTACAGAAAATAATCACACGCTCCTCTTTGTTCTGTTATCGCACACAAAAAGAACTTGCGACAAAGTTCCTAATATTTCTGCCGTGACTGTTCCATTTGCATCATCTAAATGTGTTTTCAAAGAATTCACTTAGTAGTAATTCATTTCTTTTTCTCAATGAATTTCTCTCTCAAAAAATTCATTTCTTTTTCTCAGTGAAATTCTTTGCAAAATTCAGCCGGACTTTGACGAGAGACTCTGATTTTCAGTGCGTGTTCATCTGAATATTGCATTTGCCCCTCAGAGTCCATTCGAGGCCCGTGCTTATTCGGTTTACCTGATTGAGCCCGCAGATTAAAAGCCCTTCTTCCCCATGAAACCCCTGCACTGCTCAGCCCAGCCCAGCCCAGCCTGGCTCGGCTTTGTACTTTGTCAATTCATTCAAGGACACGGGCTTCCTGAGATAAAAAGAGTGGAGCGGGGTCCAACTATTGCAATGTTACAGTTGCTGAGTTGCCTTGTGCTTTAGCCCCCCCAGTGGTGAAATGTGCGAGGACCTGATTTGGGCTTACGTCATTGGTCATGGATTTGCCACACGTGCGTGACTGGTGGGTGGGGGTCGCTGATGGTGAAGATGAAGTGCTAACACTGTGAGTTTGAGTTCGATTCATTTTGTCTCTCATAGTACCTCTGATGAAAATGACAGGCATCTTTTAACTTGCGCAATTGGTGGCTGACTACATCCTTTGTTTGCCCCACTGTACATCTGAAGCTTAATAGCAGAACTTTGGGGCAGTTGTGTGCAATCTCATGACCAATGATGTTGTGAAGAAGTAAAAGTGAATCAATCAACCACCTCGTGCAATTGGTTGCCATGCGCCCAATGAAGAGCATCGAGTAAAAACATGCCATCGGTGTGCTCTGATCGGTCCGCCTGTTCCCCAAATTATGCCCTCAGCCAACCAGTGTGCTCCCGGGTGGCGCGGGTACGGCACCAGCTGCTACAAGAAGATGGAATTCCCCAACGGTTGGCTGGGTGCCTGGCACCACTGCGTCTCTGAGGGCGGCGACCTGGTCTCGATCACCTCCTCGGCCGAGGAAGACTTTGTGAATGGGACCATGGGCATGGACACCCCCTTCTGGCTGGGACTCTCCAACCAGGTGAGATGGAAGCGGCAGTGGACTCTGGAGCAACAACTGGGACTGTTTTCTTTTTTCCCCCCAGAAATGCGACGAGCTCTGGTGTCGCTTTGAAGGCGGGAGCCAGAAGCTGGCCTGGTCTGATGGCGAGATAATAAAGCACACCAACTGGGCCCCAAATCAACTGGAAAGGTAAGACTTCACAACTCTGCATGCTGTTGTCGGGCGGAGGTTCTAGAACCAATTTTGAAGACGGACACTTTTGGAAGAAAAAAAACTGGAAAATAATCTTTTTTTTTAATCTACCGACAGCGCCCACGTCGCGTCCTGCGCCTACGTCAACCAAAAGGCTAAAAAGTATCCCGGGAAGTGGAGGTCTGGCTCCTGCGCTTCCTCCTTAGCCTACATGTGCAAACGGCCGCTGGGTAAGCCTGCATGTTTATAATCAGGTTGACTTTGAAAGGAGAAAAGCTCAAACAGGGTCTTTATCTATGCAGACTGCCCGACGTGTTCCCCCAAAAGTGGTCCTGCTATAGTGAAGAGTGAGTTGCAGCACGCCTATTTGCACCATCTGGTCATGGTTTCCTCCTCAATGTTTTTCTTTGTGCCCTCAGCTTCTGACTGCGACGATGGCAACATCCTTTATGGCTATCATTGCTATTTTCATGGCCCGAGTCTTGAAACTCAAGAGGATGCTGAGGAGTTCTGTCTCGCCCGGGGAGCCCACCTGCCTCGCGTCCACTCTAAGCAAGATGGCCAATTCCTGTCTGGTAAGCACCAAGAGGAACCGGCGTAGTCGTCACTTGGCTGAAGCTCTTCTTGCCCTGAAGCTCTTGTTCTCCCTCCTTTCATCAAGATCACCTTCAAAGTTATCATTTTCTTTGGGTGGGACTCAAGAAGAAGGGCAACAACTACAAGTGGAGTGACGGAACAGCTTTGGTAAGTGAATTGCTGGAGGCCTTTGCAAAAGTCGGTTTGCAGGCATCCGTTTTGTCTTGAGGCATCGGGCAGCCGATGAGACATTTTTGGCGCTCTGATTTTAGAGACAGCGAGGAGGCAGTTAAGATGTCCAGGAAATATCCTGGATGGTGCCTCTGGTTTGTCTGTAGGTCTTCAGGGTTAGTTGCATTGCGCATGAGACCTTTGGCTCGCCAGAGAGGGCACAACATGCTTCATTTCATTGCAATGTTCATACTACTTTGACTGACAATAAAGTGAAGCCGACAAACCAAAGTGAAACTTGAATGAGAGAAGGCACGCCCTTAAGTGAGGAAATGCGACAGGAAGACGACCAGATCAAATGCAACACGCTTAAAGTGCTATCCAAAATCTCGTCCGCAGGACTACGAAGATCTCGATGACAGAAGCTACTCCGGTGGTGACTGTGCAACAATATTTGATGCACAGATCTACCTGAACTTACCATGCCACTGGAAGCAGTCAGTTATCTGCCAAACAGGTGCTAACGTCTCTCCCGAGCGCTCCTTTTGGACGGGTCCCGCATTTGCTTATACCCCCTTTCTCTGCAGCCAAGCGCGGCGGAGGGCGTCCACCATTGGTGGGCGAACCTGGTAGGTGTCCAGCACTGGCGCCGTCTGTCTTGCACCGTTTTGCGTAACGCCGTCTTATGTCTGGCTCGCAGACTGGACTGACAAATGCGGCTGGTGGCTGGACCACCCCTCCAGCAACTTCTGCTACCTGATCATCCCACAGGCCACCAAGACCTGGCAGGAGGCGCAAGACCACTGCCAAGCCCACCAAGGGAACCTGCTCAGCATCGCCGACTTGTACGAGCAGGACTTTGTACACGGTATGCGGCCGTGAATCAAAATATTGGCCATGAACAAGTTCTGTTTATTTTGCACATATTTAAAACACGTAAATAAGAAAAGAAAGCACTTTAAAGTGCCATATCTAAGTCACCCAAAATGGAAAAAAACAACAACCCAAAAACAAAGAATGCTGGAGTAGGAGGAAGCAGAGCTTTTTAGATTCCCACCCTAATCCATTGAACAATAAAACAGACGTAGACACATTTTCAGATTCCTTTTTGCCTGTGTGTAGTCACTTTGTCTTTTTTCTCATGCATGTTAAGAGACTAGATTTGACACACTTTTTTGAGCAGTTTTTATGTGTGCTCATTTTCTCGACCATTGCACAATTTCACCCCACAAACAGTTATACACATTTTTATAGCTGTTCAGCAGACTTTTCCACGCCTAATATTCAGTTTCCGTCTCAGATGATAGCCACCCTGCCTGCCTTTCCATAGAAAAAAATTAAAAAAGTGTCTCCCGCTTGGAAGAAGGTCACCATATCTTGCTGTGTACATCATAATTTGAGCTGTTTTGTGTTTGATCAGGATCCCTGAGTGACAAAAGTTTTGTCTGGTATCATGAAAAGGTCGTTCTTATTCTCCTTGTTCTTTTTCTTATTGCTTGACTTATTCGGTGTTACCCCATATTCCCCACACGGTAGTTCAGATATGGCAATCTGAGTAGATGTCGGTATCTGGAGTCCGCAATGCTTCCGAATTGCCTTTGACATTTTTGTTTTGACATGATTCATGTGTGATTTCCAGCAGATTTTTATTGTCAACAGTCACACCCAGGAATTCTATTTCAGAAGCTCTTTCCATCATAAGATTGTCAATTTTCCCTTCCAAATGAGGTTCAATATGTGTACTTTGCAAATCATGCAAATTTTGGTTCACTCAAATTGTGGTTGTTTCCATAAGCTGCTGTCAATTGTCCACTGGGCAATAGATGTTTGTATCACGAGCAAAACAAAATGCATTTCATTATTTTTGATGCATTACTGCACGATGATCGTGTTTAGGAGCAAGGACAGCCGACCCTTGAGGTTCTCCACATGTTATGGGCAAAAAGTCTGATCTCCAATTTTTATGAATTGCTGCCTGTTGATTAAGTCGCTCCTCACCCAGTCCACTCTGATGCCATGATTTATTGCGTCAAATGCTTTCTTTAGATCTGTGAAAATACCCATCACCTTTTCTTTTGTGTGTGACGCTCTCGATAGGATCCATTAGTGCTATTGATGTTGCGCTGAAAATCCATATTGACTTTTTTCTTTTCTTTATTCAAAAAAGTTGTCGAGTTTTTCTGTGAAACTTTTTCAAGGATCTCGGAGTATTGAAAGAGCAGAGAGAGAGAGAATGGCGTGTAATTAGTCTATTTCTACAGTGGTAGTAGCTATTTTCATGTCCTTTGGAAATCTACCAGATGTAAGACATAATGCATATGTGAGTCAATGGTTGTGCAGTTTCAAGAACTTTTGTTGATGCTACACATATCAATATCATTGTCATCATTTGAGGTTTTACTTCTACACCAAGAAATATATGGATTGAGCAGCCGAGTCTGTCTGGATCCTGTGTTCTTCCTGCCAGCTGGCAGGTCCCACATTGACCAAACCCTCCCCCCCCCAAAAAAACAACAACTATTCATTGACCACCGCATTTCACTTGAAACCATGTGTGCATATGTTATCATTAGAACATGAAATAATAGTTATTGCTGGCTTGGTGTTGATACGACTTCTCGTCATCTTGGCTAACGCCCCCCTATTCTTCTTGCATGTTCTTTTTTTTATCCGCAGGTCTCATTAGTCAGGCACAAGCGTCCTCTCTGTGGTTGGGCGCCAATGTCTCACTCGATGACGATGACGGCAAATGGATTGACGGATCCTCGTTCACGTTCAAGCGCCATTGGGAAGGTTGGTCGGAGACGGTTGTCTGCTGCATTTTGGAGGAACGGAGGAGCACTTAGATCTTGTCTCCCTCCCTCCAGGTGACGCCAAAGGGGGGCATTGTCTTACCTTGCTCACTGGCAGTGGCGACTGGAAGTACGACCCGTGCGGCAACAAGAGAGGCTACGTCTGCAAGAAAAGAGGAAAAGGTAAGTGAGTGTAAGTGCTTTTTGCATCGTCTTAACTTGCACAGCGGCACTTTGTATGCGGCTGCGGTTGTTTCTCAAGCGTGAAGGTGAATTTTCCGGAACCATTTCAAAAAATGCACTGGGCTGAGCTTAACCAAGTCGAGTGATCTTCCAATTTGCCCGACCCGAGAAAATGGACTGCAGGGCAAAAACAGGAGTGTGCTCTGATCTGATCCCCAAATTGTGCCCTCAGACAGCAAGTAAGATTCAAGATTCAAGAGTTTTTATTCGCCATGTTTGAGCGTGCCAAACAAGGAATTTGACTTCGGTAAAAACACACCCTCTGTTCAACATTTAGGTGACTAACAACATTCAGGACATGTGAATAATGGCAAAAACAGTGTAGACAAATTCCAAAAAGGTGTGAAGAGCAGCATGTTATTGCACAGTAATGTCTCTGAGACTCTGTGAGTGGTGTGAGTTCATCAGAGCAACAGCCTGGGGGAAGAAGCTGTCTCTGTGTCTGCTGGTTTTGGCGTACCGAGCTCTATAACGCCGTCCGGAGGGGAGTAGTTCGAACAGACTGCAACCTGGGTGAGAAGGGTCTGTAGAGATGTTCCTTGCCCGATTCCTGGTCCTGGACAGGTACAAGTCTTGGATAGATGGGAGGTTGATTCCAATGATCTTTTCTGCAGTTCTGATTGTCCGTTGTAGTCTGTGCTTGTCTTGTTTGGAGGCCGATCCAAACCAGACAGTGATGGAGGTGCAGAGGACAGACTGGATGATGGCAGTGTAGAAGGTCTTCAGAAGCTCTCGCGGCAGGTTGAACTTCTTGAGCTGTCTCAGGAAGTACAGCCTCTGCTGGGCCTTCTTCCGGACAGAGTCTATGTGGCCGGTCCATTTCAGGTCCCGAGAGATTGTGGTTCCCAGGAACTTGAAGGTGTCTGTGGAGAGAATAGTATTACTGCGGATAGTGAGGGGTAAAAGTGGTGAAGGGTCTTCCCTGAAATCCACTGTCATCTCCACGGTCTTGAGCGGGTTCAGCTCCAGATGGTTTTGACTGCACCAGTAGACCAGCCGCTCCACCTCCTGTCTGTACGCAGTCTCATCACCGTCCTGGATCAGTCCGATGAGAGTGGTGTCGTCTGCATACTTCAGGAGCTTCACAGGAGAGTCACCTGAGGAGAAATCATTGGTGTAGAGCAGTGCTTCTCAATTATTTCCTGTGACGCCCCCCCTAGGAAGAAGAAAACATTTTGCGCCCCCCCCCATGTTATTAACATTGCAGGAAAAACAAAAAATAAATAAAAAAGAAAGATCAACTTACAATAAAGAATAACTTTATTAATAACAGTGTTTTTTAGTCTGTAACAGAACAGATTCAAAGTGCTGCTGTAGAGCAAATACTCTTCCAGTGATACCGCCACCCCCACCTACTGCAGTGGATGTGTAATTACCCTTTAATCTAATACAGCCAAAAGAAAAACATGTTCCCGCGCCCCCCTTGGTATCGCACTACGCCCCCCCAGGGGGGCCCACCCCACTATTTGAGAAGCACTGGTCTAGTCGTATGACTCTCGCTTAGGGTGCGAGAGGTCCCGGATTCAAATCCCGGACGAGCGCTTGTTTGTTGGTTGTCTTCCCCATTTACTCGAGCTATGGTCCAACCGTGGCTCTTGGGCTTTCATTGTCCCATGACGACTTATGTGACATCTAACAATTTCATAACTTAGTATATGGCTCGTTGGTCTAGTCGTATGATTCTCGCTTAGGGTGCGAGAGGTCCCCCGTTCAAATCCCGAAGAACTCCATTACTTCTCTGGTTCTTCTATATCAAACAAATTTGTTTTAGGTTCATTTACCTGACATGTTTCGGCGGAATCTTCCGCCTTCATCAGAGTGTCACTGATGTGTTTGTGACGCGTCTTTATCAGCTGAAACATGTCAGGTAAATGAACCTAAAACAAATTTGTTTGATATAGAAGAACCAGAGAAGTAATTGAAAAAGAAAAAACAAGATGAACCTAGTACAACCGAAGAACTCCATGTTTGTTGGGTGTCTTCCCCATTTACTCGAGCCATTGTCCAACCATGGCTCTTGGCCTTTGATTGTCCCATGACGACCCATGTGACATGTAACAATTTCAAAGTTTAGTTCATGGCTCGTTGGTCTAGGCGTATGATTCTTGCTTAGGGTGCGAGAGGTCCTCGGTTTAAATCCCGGAGGAGTCCTTCTTTGTTGGGTGTCTTCCCCATTTACTCGAGCCATGGTCCAACCGGGCCTCTTAGACTTTCATTGTCCCATGACGACCCATGTGACATCTAACAATTTCACAACTTAGTAAATGGCTCGTTGGTCTAGTCGTATGATTCTACCGTCCATTGGCACATGATGGCCCATGTGACAACTAACGAGGCTTTACAATTCAGCATGTGGCTCGTTGGTCTAGGAGTATGATTCTCGCTTTGGGCGCGAGAGGTCCCGGGTTCAAAGCCCTTCTTTGTTGGGTGGCTTCCCCATTTACTCGAGCCATGGTCCAACCGGCGCTCTTGGCCTTTCATTGTCCCATGACGACCCATGTGACATCTAACAATTTCGAAATATAGTACATGGCTCGTTGGTCTAGGCGTAATATTCTACCTTGTCCATTGGCACATGATGGCCCATGTGACAACTAACGAGGCTTTACAATTCAGCATGTTGGTCTAGGAGTATGATTCTCAAATCCCGAATAACTTCTTGTTTGTTGGGTGTCTTCCCCATTTACTCGAGCCATTGTCCAACCATGGCTCTTGGCTTTTCATTGTCCCATGACGACCCATGTGACATCTAACAATTTCCCAACTTATTATATGGCTCGTTGGTCTAGTCGTATGATTCTACCGTCCATTGGCACACGATGGCCCATGTGACAACTAACGAGGCTTTTCAATTCAGCATGTGGCTCGTTGGTCTAGGAGTATGATTCTCGCTTTGGGTGCGAGAGGTCCCGGGTTCAAATCCCGGAGGAGATCTTCTTTGTTGGGTGGCTTCCCCGTTTACTCGAGCTATGGTCCAACCATGGCTCTTTGTTTTTCATTGTCCCATGACGACCCATGTGACATCTAACAATTTCGAAATATAGTACATGGCTCGTTGGTCTAGGCGTAATATTCTACCTTGTCCATTGGCACATGATGGCCCATGTGACAACTAACGAGGCTTTACAATTCAGCATGTTGGTCTAAGAGTATGATTCTCAAATCCCGAATAACTTCTTGTTTGTTGGGTGTCTTCCCCATTTACTCGAGCCATTGTCCAACCATGGCTCTTGGCTTTTCATTGTCCCATGACGACCCATGTGACATCTAACAATTTCCCAACTTATTATATGGCTCGTTGGTCTAGTCGTATGATTCTACCGTCCATTGGCACATGATGGCCCATGTGACAACTAACGAGGCTTTACAGTTCAGCATGTTGCTCGTTGGTCTAGGAGTATGATTCTCGCTTTGGGGTGTGAGAGGTCCCGGGTTCAAATCCTGGACGAGCCCTTGCTTGTCCCCATTTACTCGAATTGTTGTCCTATCATGGGCCTTGGCTTTCTTTTGTACATTGTCCCATGAGGCCCATGTGACCACTAGTAATTTAACAATTTTGAACATGGCTCGTTCGTATGATTCTCGCTTTGGGTGCGCGAGGTCCCTGGTTCAAATCCCAGACAACTCCTTGTTTATTGGCCATCTTCCGAATTTACTTGAGCCATTGTCCAACCTTCGGCCTTGCCTTCTTTTGTACATTGTCCCATAAGAATCCATGTGACAACTAATAATGTAGGACTTGTTTGTTGTGTGTCTTCCCCATTTACTCGAGCCATTGTCCAACCATGGCTCTTGGCTTCATTGTCCCATGACGACCCATGTGACATGTAACAATTTCAAAATATTGTACATGGCTCGTTGGTCTAGGCGTATGATTCTCGCTTAGGGTGCGAGAGGTCCCGGGTTCAAATCCCGGACGAGCCCTTCTTTGTTGGGTGGCTTCCCCATTTACTCGAGCCATGGTCCAACCGGCACTCTTGGCCTTTCACTGTCCCATGACGACCCATGTGACATCTAACAATTTCGTGATATATACATGGCTCGTTGGTCTAGTCGTATGATTCTCGCTTCGGGTGCGAGAGGTCCCGGGTTCAAATCCCGGACGAGCCCTGGTTAATTGGCCATCTTGACCATTTACTTGAGCCATTGTCCAAACTTCGGCCTTGCCTTCTCTTGTACATTGTCCCATAAGAATCCATGTGACAACTAATAATGTATGACTTTAGTACATGGCTCGTTGGTCTAGGTCTCATATGATTCTCGCTTAGAGTGCGAGAGGTCCCCGGTTCAAATTCCGAAGAATTCCTTGTTTGTTGGGTGTCTTCCCCATTTACTCGAGCCATTGTCCAACCATGGCTCTTGGCCTTTCATTGTCCTATGACGACCCATGTGACATCTAACAATTTCACAACTTAGTATATGGCTCGTTGGTTTAGTCCAGGGGTGGGCAAACTACGGCCCGCGGGCCACATCCGGCCCACGGGACCGTTTAATCCGGCCCGCCAACCCTGAACAAATTGTATTATTAAACTTTTTTTTTTGGTCATTTTGCCTGCAATGACTGCATTTCCCCAGTAGATGGAGAAGCGCTCGCCTGCGCATTTACTACCGGAAGCCGTGTCAGAAAGCTCGGTGCACACTCACAAGTGCGTGTACGGACATGGCGCACTCGTGCTCTATTTGTATCAGTCCCAAATTTAGAGCGTGGGCCGTGACGAAAGCATTCTTGTAATTTGCGCGCTGAGCTTTCAGATGCAGTTTTGCGCTAAAGCCACCCACAAACCTTCCCCTGGAATCCTTCCATTAAAATGAGTCGCCCAAGGAAAAAAGCAAGGTGGACACAGTGCCAAGTGTTTAAAAGAGAGTGGCCAATTTGGCTCGACGTACGCGACGTGACGTTCAGCCACATGAACATCAACATCAACCCGTCACAGATCGAGGTAAACGGACCAACACCTCAGATCTCTCCTAAGAATTGCCACAACAAATCTTACTCCAGACTATGACGCACTAGCAAAAAATCACTGATAGCAGTTTTTTAGTGATTTTTTTTTTTTTTTTAATGCTGTTAATAAATGCATTCGTTTTCAAAAAACTTATTTGGAATATCCATGCTTTACTACCTACTAAAGGCCAAAATCCTTTGTACAATGACCTTTACAGGTCCCTTATATTACTTCACACAAACACTACGTCCATCTGCTCCTGGTTCGGCCCTCCGGTCCAAATTTAGAACCCAGTTCGGCCCGCGAGTCAAAAGGTTTGCCCACCCCTGGTCTAGGCGTATGATTTTCATTTTGGGTGCGAGAGGTCCCGGGTTCAAATCCCGGACGAGCCTTTCTTTGTTGGGTGGCTTCTTCCCCATTTACTCGAGCCATGGTCCAACCGGCGCTCTTGGACTTTCATTGTCCCATGACGACCCTTGTGACATTTAACAATTTCGTAATATAGTACATGGCTCGTTGGTCTAGGCGTATGATTCTCGCTTAGGGTGCGAGAGGTCCCGGGTTCAAATCCCGGACGAGCCCTCTTTTGTTGGGTGGCTTCCCCATTTACTCAAGCCATGGTCCAACCGGTTCTCTTACTTCCATTGTCCCATGACGACCCATGTGACATCTAACAATTTCACAACTTAGTATATGGCTCGTTGGTCTAGTCGTATGATTCCCGCTTAGGGTGCGAGAGGTCCCCGGTTCAAATCCCAAAGAACTCCTTGTTTGTTGGGTGTCTTCCCCATTTACTCGAGCCATTGTCCAACCATGGCTCTTGGCTTTTCATTGTCCCATGACGACCCATGTGACATCTAACAATTTCCCATCTTATTATATGGCTCGTTGGTCTAGTCGTATGATTCTACTGTCCATTGGCACATAATGGCCCATGTGACAACTAACGAGGCTTTTTAATTCAGCATGTGGCTCGTTGGTCTAGGAGTATGATTCTCGCTTTGGGTGCGAGAGGTCCTGGGTTCAAATCCCGGATGAGCCCTTCTTTGTTGGGTGGCTTCCCCATTTACTCGAGCCATGGTCCAACCGGTGCTCTTGGCCTTTCATTGTCCCATGACGACCCATGTGACATCTAACAATTTCGAAATATAGTACATGGCTCGTTGGTCTAGGCGTAATATTCTACCTTGTCCATTGGCACATGATGGCCCATGTGACAACTAACGAGGCTTTACAATTCAGCATGTTGGTCTAGGAGTATGATTCTCAAATCCCGAATAACTTCTTGTTTGTTGGGTGTCTTCCCCATTTACTCGAGCCATTGTCCAACCATGGCTCTTGGCTTTTCATTGTCCCATGACAACCCATGTGACATCTAACAATTTCCCAACTTATTATATGGCTCGTTGGTCTAGTCGTATGATTCTACCGTCCATTGGCACATGATGGCCCATGTGACAACTAACGAGGCTTTACAATTCAGCATGTGGCTCGTTGGTCTAGGAGTATGATTCTCACTTTGGGTGCGAGAGGTCCCGGGTTCAAATCCCGGACGAGCCCTTGCTTGTCCCCATTTACTCGAATAGTTGTCCTATCATGGGCCTTGGCTTTGCACTGTACATTGTCTCATGAGGCCCATGTGACCACTACTAATTTAACAATTTTGAACATGGCTCGTTGGTCTAGTCGTATGATTCTCGCTTTGGGTGCGTGAGGTCCCTGGTTCAAATCCCGGACAACTCCTTGTTTATTGGCCATCTTCCGAATTTACTTGAGCCATTGTCCAACCTTCGGCCTTGCCTTCTTTTGTACATTGTCCCATAAGAATCCATGTGACAACTAATAATGTAGGACTTGTTTGTTGTGTGTCTTCCCCATTTACTCGAGCCATTGTCCAACCATGGCTCTTGGCTTCATTGTCCCATGACGACCCATGTGACATGTAACAATTTCAAAATATTGTACATGGCTCGTTGGTCTAGGCGTATGATTCTCGCTTAGGGTGCGAGAGGTCCCGGGTTCAAATCCCGGACGAGCCCTACTTTGTTGGGTGGCTTCCCCATTTACTCGAGCCATGGTCCAACCGGCGCTCTTGGCCTTTCATTGTCCCATGACGACCCATATGACATCTAACAATTTCGTACTGTAGTACATGGCTCGTTGGTCTAGGCGTATGATTCTCGCTTAGGGTGCGAGAGGTCCCGGGTTCAAATCCCGGACGAGCCCTTCTTTGTTGGGTGGCTTCCCCATTTACTCGAGCCATGGTCCAACCGGCGCTCTTGGCCTTTCATTGTCCCATGACGACCCATATGACATCTAACAATTTCGTACTGTAGTACATGGCTCGTTGGTCTAGGCGTATGATTCTCGCTTAGGGTGCGAGAGGTCCCGGGTTCATATCCCGGACGAGCCCTTCTTTGTTGGGTGGCTTCCCCATTTACTCGAGCTATGGTCCAACCATGGCTCTTTGTTTTTCATTGTCCCATGACGACCCATGTGACATCTAACAATTTCCCAACTTATTATATGGCTCGTTGGTCTAGTCGTATGATTCTACCGTCCATTGGCACATGATGGCCCATGTGACAACTAACGAGGCTTTACAATTCAGCATGTGGCTCGTTGGTCTAGGAGTATGATTCTCGCTTTGGGTGCGAGAGGTCCCGGGTTCAAATCCCGGACGAGTCCTTCTTTGTTGGGTGGCTTCCCCATTTACTCGAGCCATGGTCCAACCGGCACTCTTGGCCTTTCACTGTCCCATGACGACCCATGTGACATCTAACAATTTCGTGATATATACATGGCTCGTTGGTCTAGTCGTATGATTCTTGCTTCGGGTGCGAGAGGTCCCGGGTTCAAATCCCGGACGAGCCCTGGTTTATTGGCCATCTTGACCATTTACTTGAGCCATTGTCCAACCTTCGGCCTTGCCTTCTCTTGTACATTGTCCCATAAGAATCCATGTGACAACTAATAATGTATGACTTTAGTACATGGCTCGTTGGTCTAGGTCTCATATGATTCTCGCTTAGAGTGCGAGAGGTCCCCGGTTCAAATTCCGAAGAATTCCTTGTTTGTTGGGTGTCTTCCCCATTTACTCGAGCCATTGTCCAACCATGGCTCTTGGCCTTTCATTGTCCTATGACGACCCATGTGACATCTAACAATTTCACAACTTAGTATATGGCTCGTTGGTCTAGTCCAGGGGTGGGCAAACTACGGCCCGCGGGCCACATCCGGCCCACGGGACCGTTTAATCCGGCCCGCCAACCCTGAACAAATTGTATTATTAAACTTTTTTTTTTGGTCATTTTGCCTGCAATGACTGCGTTTCCCCAGTAGATGGAGAAGCGCTCGCCTGCGCATTTACTACCGGAAGCCGTGTCAGAAAGCTCGGTGCACACTCACAAGTGCGTGTACGGACATGGCGCACTCGTGCTCTATTTGTATCAGTCCCAAATTTAGAGCGTGGGCCGTGACGAAAGCATTCTTGTAATTTGCGCGCTGAGCTTTCAGATGCAGTTTTGCGCTAAAGCCACCCACAAACCTTCCCCTGGAATCCTTCCATTAAAATGAGTCGCCCAAGGAAAAAAGCAAGGTGGACACAGTGCCAAGTGTTTAAAAGAGAGTGGCCAATTTGGCTCGACGTACGCGACGTGACGTTCAGCCACATGAACGTCAACATCAACCCGTCACAGATCGAGGTAAACGGACCAACACCTCAGATCTCTCCTAAGAATTGCCACAACAAATCTTACTCCAGACTATGACGCACTAGCAAAAAATCACTGATAGCAGTTTTTTAGTGATTTTTTTTTTTTTTTAATGCTGTTAATAAATGCATTCGTTTTCAAAAAACTTATTTGGAATATCCATGCTTTACTACCTACTAAAGGCCAAAATCTTTTGTACAATGACCTTTACAGGTCCCTTATATTACTTCACACAAACACTACGTCCATCTGCTCCTGGTTCGGCCCTCCGGTCCAAATTTAGAACCCAGTTCGGCCCGCGAGTCAAAAGGTTTGCCCACCCCTGGTCTAGGCGTGTGATTTTCATTTTGGGTGCGAGAGGTCCCGGGTTCAAATCCCGGACGAGCCTTTCTTTGTTGGGTGGCTTCTTCCCCATTTACTCGAGCCATGGTCCAACCGGCGCTCTTGGACTTTCATTGTCCCATGACGACCCTTGTGACATTTAACAATTTCGTAATATAGTACATGGCTCGTTGGTCTAGGCGTATGATTCTCGCTTAGGGTGCGAGAGGTCCCCGGTTCAAATCCCGGACGAGCCCTCTTTTGTTGGGTGGCTTCCCCATTTACTCAAGCCATGGTCCAACCGGTTCTTATACTTCCATTGTCCCATGACGACCCATGTGACATCTAACAATTTCACAACTTAGTATATGGCTCGTTGGTCTAGTCGTATGATTCCCGCTTAGGGTGCGAGAGGTCCCCGGTTCAAATCCCAAAGAACTCCGTGTTTGTTGGGTGTCTTCCCCATTTACTCGAGCCATTGTCCAACCATGGCTCTTGGCTTTTCATTGTCCCATGACGACCCATGTGACATCTAACAATTTCCCAACTTATTATATGGCTCGTTGGTCTAGTCGTATGATTCTGACGTCCATTGGCACATAATGGCCCGTGTGACAACTAACGAGGCTTTTTAATTCAGCATGTGGCTCGTTGGTCTAGGAGTATGATTCTCGCTTTGGGTGCGAGAGGTCCCGGGTTCAAATCCCGGATGAGCCCTTCTTTGTTGGGTGGCTTCCCCATTTACTCGAGCCATGGTCCAACCGGCGCTCTTGGCCTTTCATTGTCCCATGACGACCCATGTGACATCTAACAATTTCGAAATATAGTACATGGCTCGTTGGTCTAGGCGTAATATTCTACCTTGTCCATTGGCACATGATGGCCCATGTGACAACTAACGAGGCTTTACAATTCAGCATGTTGGTCTAGGAGTATGATTCTCAAATCCCGAATAACTTCTTGTTTGTTGGGTGTCTTCCCCATTTACTCGAGCCATTGTCCAACCATGGCTCTTGGCTTTTCATTGTCCCATGACAACCCATGTGATATCTAACAATTTCCCAACTTATTATATGGCTCGTTGGTCTAGTCGTATGATTCTACCGTCCATTGGCACATGATGGCCCATGTGACAACTAACGAGGCTTTACAATTCAGCATGTGGCTCGTTGGTCTAGGAGTATGATTCTCGCTTTGGGTGCGAGAGGTCCCGGGTTCAAATCCCGGACGAGCCCTTGCTTGTCCCCATTTACTCGAATAGTTGTCCTATCATGGGCCTTGGCCCTTTTTCTGTACATTGTCTCATGAGGCCCATGTGACCACTACTAATTTAACAATTTTGAACATGGCTCGTTGGTCTAGTCGTATGATTCTCGCTTTGGGTGCGTGAGGTCTCTGGTTCAAATCCCGGACAACTCCTTGTTTATTGGCCATCTTCCGAATTTACTTGAGCCATTGTCCAACCTTCGGCCTTGCCTTCTTTTGTACATTGTCCCATAAGAATCCATGTGACAACTAATAATGTAGGACTTGTTTGTTGTGTGTCTTCCCCATTTACTCGAGCCATTGTCCAACCATGGCTCTTGGCTTCATTGTCCCATGACGACCCATGTGACATGTAACAATTTCAAAATATTGTACATGGCTCGTTGGTCTAGGCGTATGATTCTCGCTTAGGGTGCGAGAGGTCCCGGGTTCAAATCCCGGACGAGCCCTTCTTTGTTGGGTGGCTTCCCCATTTACTCGAGCCATGGTCCAACCGGCACTCTTGGCCTTTCACTGTCCCATGACGACCCATGTGACATCTAACAATTTCGTGATATATACATGGCTCGTTGGTCTAGTCGTATGATTCTCGCTTCGGGTGCGAGAGGTCCCGGGTTCAAATCCCGGACGAGCCCTGGTTAATTGGCCATCTTGACCATTTACTTGAGCCATTGTCCAAACTTCGGCCTTGCCTTCTCTTGTACATTGTCCCATAAGAATCCATGTGACAACTAATAATGTATGACTTTAGTACATGGCTCGTTGGTCTAGGTCTCATATGATTCTCGCTTAGAGTGCGAGAGGTCCCCGGTTCAAATTCCGAAGAATTCCTTGTTTGTTGGGTGTCTTCCCCATTTACTCGAGCCATTGTCCAACCATGGCTCTTGGCCTTTCATTGTCCTATGACGACCCATGTGACATCTAACAATTTCACAACTTAGTATATGGCTCGTTGGTTTAGTCCAGGGGTGGGCAAACTACGGCCCGCGGGCCACATCCGGCCCACGGGACCGTTTAATCCGGCCCGCCAACCCTGAACAAATTGTATTATTAAACTTTTTTTTTTGGTCATTTTGCCTGCAATGACTGCGTTTCCCCAGTAGATGGAGAAGCGCTCGCCTGCGCATTTACTACCGGAAGCCGTGTCAGAAAGCTCGGTGCACACTCACAAGTGCGTGTACGGACATGGCGCACTCGTGCTCTATTTGTATCAGTCCCAAATTTAGAGCGTGGGCCGTGACGAAAGCATTCTTGTAATTTGCGCGCTGAGCTTTCAGATGCAGTTTTGCGCTAAAGCCACCCACAAACCTTCCCCTGGAATCCTTCCATTAAAATGAGTCGCCCAAGGAAAAAAGCAAGGTGGACACAGTGCCAAGTGTTTAAAAGAGAGTGGCCAATTTGGCTCGACGTACGCGACGTGACGTTCAGCCACATGAACATCAACATCAACCCGTCACAGATCGAGGTAAACGGACCAACACCTCAGATCTCTCCTAAGAATTGCCACAACAAATCTTACTCCAGACTATGACGCACTAGCAAAAAATCACTGATAGCAGTTTTTTAGTGATTTTTTTTTTTTTTTAATGCTGTTAATAAATGCATTCGTTTTCAAAAAACTTATTTGGAATATCCATGCTTTACTACCTACTAAAGGCCAAAATCCTTTGTACAATGACCTTTACAGGTCCCTTATATTACTTCACACAAACACTACGTCCATCTGCTCCTGGTTCGGCCCTCCGGTCCAAATTTAGAACCCAGTTCGGCCCGCGAGTCAAAAGGTTTGCCCACCCCTGGTCTAGGCGTATGATTTTCATTTTGGGTGCGAGAGGTCCCGGGTTCAAATCCCGGACGAGCCTTTCTTTGTTGGGTGGCTTCTTCCCCATTTACTCGAGCCATGGTCCAACCGGCGCTCTTGGACTTTCATTGTCCCATGACGACCCTTGTGACATTTAACAATTTCGTAATATAGTACATGGCTCGTTGGTCTAGGCGTATGATTCTCGCTTAGGGTGCGAGAGGTCCCGGGTTCAAATCCCGGACGAGCCCTCTTTTGTTGGGTGGCTTCCCCATTTACTCAAGCCATGGTCCAACCGGTTCTCTTACTTCCATTGTCCCATGACGACCCATGTGACATCTAACAATTTCACAACTTAGTATATGGCTCGTTGGTCTAGTCGTATGATTCCCGCTTAGGGTGCGAGAGGTCCCCGGTTCAAATCCCAAAGAACTCCTTGTTTGTTGGGTGTCTTCCCCATTTACTCGAGCCATTGTCCAACCATGGCTCTTGGCTTTTCATTGTCCCATGACGACCCATGTGACATCTAACAATTTCCCAACTTATTATATGGCTCGTTGGTCTAGTCGTATGATTCTACTGTCCATTGGCACATAATGGCCCATGTGACAACTAACGAGGCTTTTTAATTCAGCATGTGGCTCGTTGGTCTAGGAGTATGATTCTCGCTTTGGGTGCGAGAGGTCCTGGCTTCAAATCCCGGATGAGCCCTTCTTTGTTGGGTGGCTTCCCCATTTACTCGAGCCATGGTCCAACCGGTGCTCTTGGCCTTTCATTGTCCCATGACGACCCATGTGACATCTAACAATTTCGAAATATAGTACATGGCTCGTTGGTCTAGGCGTAATATTCTACCTTGTCCATTGGCACATGATGGCCCATGTGACAACTAACGAGGCTTTACAATTCAGCATGTTGGTCTAGGAGTATGATTCTCAAATCCCGAATAACTTCTTGTTTGTTGGGTGTCTTCCCCATTTACTCGAGCCATTGTCCAACCATGGCTCTTGGCTTTTCATTGTCCCATGACAACCCATGTGACATCTAACAATTTCCCAACTTATTATATGGCTCGTTGGTCTAGTCGTATGATTCTACCGTCCATTGGCACATGATGGCCCATGTGACAACTAACGAGGCTTTACAATTCAGCATGTGGCTCGTTGGTCTAGGAGTATGATTCTCACTTTGGGTGCGAGAGGTCCCGGGTTCAAATCCCGGACGAGCCCTTGCTTGTCCCCATTTACTCGAATAGTTGTCCTATCATGGGCCTTGGCTTTGTTTCTGTACATTGTCTCATGAGGCCCATGTGACCACTACTAATTTAACAATTTTGAACATGGCTCGTTGGTCTAGTCGTATAATTCTCGCTTTGGGTGCGTGAGGTCCCTGGTTCAAATCCCGGACAACTCCTTGTTTATTGGCCATCTTCCGAATTTACTTGAGCCATTGTCCAACCTTCGGCCTTGCCTTCTTTTGTACATTGTCCCATAAGAATCCATGTGACAACTAATAATGTAGGACTTGTTTGTTGTGTGTCTTCCCCATTTACTCGAGCCATTGTCCAACCATGGCTCTTGGCTTCATTGTCCCATGACGACCCATGTGACATGTAACAATTTCAAAATATTGTACATGGCTCGTTGGTCTAGGCGTATGATTCTCGCTTAGGGTGCGAGAGGTCCCGGGTTCAAATCCCGGACGAGCCCTTCTTTGTTGGGTGGCTTCCCCATTTACTCGAGCCATGGTCCAACCGGCGCTCTTGGCCTTTCATTGTCCCATGACGACCCATATGACATCTAACAATTTCGCACTGTAGTACATGGCTCGTTGGTCTAGGCGTATGATTCTCGCTTAGGGTGCGAGAGGTCCCGGGTTCAAATCCCGGACGAGCCCTTCTTTGTTGGGTGGCTTCCCCATTTACTCGAGCCATGGTCCAACCGGCGCTCTTGGCCTTTCATTGTCCCATGACGACCCATATGACATCTAACAATTTCGTACTGTAGTACATGGCTCGTTGGTCTAGGCGTATGATTCTCGCTTAGGGTGCGAGAGGTCCCGGGTTCATATCCCGGACGAGCCCTTCTTTGTTGGGTGGCTTCCCCATTTACTCGAGCTATGGTCCAACCATGGCTCTTTGTTTTTCATTGTCCCATGACGACCCATGTGACATCTAACAATTTCCCAACTTATTATATGGCTCGTTGGTCTAGTCGTATGATTCTACCGTCCATTGGCACATGATGGCCCATGTGACAACTAACGAGGCTTTACAATTCAGCATGTGGCTCGTTGGTCTAGGAGTATGATTCTCGCTTTGGGTGCGAGAGGTCCCGGGTTCAAATCCCGGACGAGTCCTTCTTTGTTGGGTGGCTTCCCCATTTACTCGAGCCATGGTCCAACCGGCACTCTTGGCCTTTCACTGTCCCATGACGACCCATGTGACATCTAACAATTTCGTGATATATACATGGCTCGTTGGTCTAGTCGTATGATTCTTGCTTCGGGTGCGAGAGGTCCCGGGTTCAAATCCCGGACGAGCCCTGGTTTATTGGCCATCTTGACCATTTACTTGAGCCATTGTCCAACCTTCGGCCTTGCCTTCTCTTGTACATTGTCCCATAAGAATCCATGTGACAACTAATAATGTATGACTTTAGTACATGGCTCGTTGGTCTAGGTCTCATATGATTCTCGCTTAGAGTGCGAGAGGTCCCCGGTTCAAATTCCGAAGAATTCCTTGTTTGTTGGGTGTCTTCCCCATTTACTCGAGCCATTGTCCAACCATGGCTCTTGGCCTTTCATTGTCCTATGACGACCCATGTGACATCTAACAATTTCACAACTTAGTATATGGCTCGTTGGTCTAGTCCAGGGGTGGGCAAACTACGGCCCGCGGGCCACATCCGGCCCACGGGACCGTTTAATCCGGCCCGCCAACCCTGAACAAATTGTATTATTAAACTTTTTTTTTTGGTCATTTTGCCTGCAATGACTGCGTTTCCCCAGTAGATGGAGAAGCGCTCGCCTGCGCATTTACTACCGGAAGCCGTGTCAGAAAGCTCGGTGCACACTCACAAGTGCGTGTACGGACATGGCGCACTCGTGCTCTATTTGTATCAGTCCCAAATTTAGAGCGTGGGCCGTGACGAAAGCATTCTTGTAATTTGCGCGCTGAGCTTTCAGATGCAGTTTTGCGCTAAAGCCACCCACAAACCTTCCCCTGGAATCCTTCCATTAAAATGAGTCGCCCAAGGAAAAAAGCAAGGTGGACACAGTGCCAAGTGTTTAAAAGAGAGTGGCCAATTTGGCTCGACGTACGCGACGTGACGTTCAGCCACATGAACGTCAACATCAACCCGTCACAGATCGAGGTAAACGGACCAACACCTCAGATCTCTCCTAAGAATTGCCACAACAAATCTTACTCCAGACTATGACGCACTAGCAAAAAATCACTGATAGCAGTTTTTTAGTGATTTTTTTTTTTTTTTAATGCTGTTAATAAATGCATTCGTTTTCAAAAAACTTATTTGGAATATCCATGCTTTACTACCTACTAAAGGCCAAAATCTTTTGTACAATGACCTTTACAGGTCCCTTATATTACTTCACACAAACACTACGTCCATCTGCTCCTGGTTCGGCCCTCCGGTCCAAATTTAGAACCCAGTTCGGCCCGCGAGTCAAAAGGTTTGCCCACCCCTGGTCTAGGCGTGTGATTTTCATTTTGGGTGCGAGAGGTCCCGGGTTCAAATCCCGGACGAGCCTTTCTTTGTTGGGTGGCTTCTTCCCCATTTACTCGAGCCATGGTCCAACCGGCGCTCTTGGACTTTCATTGTCCCATGACGACCCTTGTGACATTTAACAATTTCGTAATATAGTACATGGCTCGTTGGTCTAGGCGTATGATTCTCGCTTAGGGTGCGAGAGGTCCCCGGTTCAAATCCCGGACGAGCCCTCTTTTGTTGGGTGGCTTCCCCATTTACTCAAGCCATGGTCCAACCGGTTCTTATACTTCCATTGTCCCATGACGACCCATGTGACATCTAACAATTTCACAACTTAGTATATGGCTCGTTGGTCTAGTCGTATGATTCCCGCTTAGGGTGCGAGACGTCCCGGGTTCAAATCCCAAAGAACTCCGTGTTTGTTGGGTGTCTTCCCCATTTACTCGAGCCATTGTCCAACCATGGCTCTTGGCTTTTCATTGTCCCATGACGACCCATGTGACATCTAACAATTTCCCAACTTATTATATGGCTCGTTGGTCTAGTCGTATGATTCTGACGTCCATTGGCACAAAATGGCCCATGTGACAACTAACGAGGCTTTTTAATTCAGCATGTGGCTCGTTGGTCTAGGAGTATGATTCTCGCTTTGGGTGCGAGAGGTCCCGGGTTCAAATCCCGGATGAGCCCTTCTTTGTTGGGTGGCTTCCCCATTTACTCGAGCCATGGTCCAACCGGCGCTCTTGGCCTTTCATTGTCCCATGACGACCCATGTGACATCTAACAATTTCGAAATATAGTACATGGCTCGTTGGTCTAGGCGTAATATTCTACCTTGTCCATTGGCACATGATGGCCCATGTGACAACTAACGAGGCTTTACAATTCAGCATGTTGGTCTAGGAGTATGATTCTCAAATCCCGAATAACTTCTTGTTTGTTGGGTGTCTTCCCCATTTACTCGAGCCATTGTCCAACCATGGCTCTTGGCTTTTCATTGTCCCATGACAACCCATGTGATATCTAACAATTTCCCAACTTATTATATGGCTCGTTGGTCTAGTCGTATGATTCTACCGTCCATTGGCACATGATGGCCCATGTGACAACTAACGAGGCTTTACAATTCAGCATGTGGCTCGTTGGTCTAGGAGTATGATTCTCGCTTTGGGTGCGAGAGGTCCCGGGTTCAAATCCCGGACGAGCCCTTGCTTGTCCCCATTTACTCGAATAGTTGTCCTATCATGGGCCTTGGCCCTTTTTCTGTACATTGTCTCATGAGGCCCATGTGACCACTACTAATTTAACAATTTTGAACATGGCTCGTTGGTCTAGTCGTATGATTCTCGCTTTGGGTGCGTGAGGTCTCTGGTTCAAATCCCAGACAACTCCTTGTTTATTGGCCATCTTCCGAATTTACTTGAGCCATTGTCCAACCTTCGGCCTTGCCTTCTTTTGTACATTGTCCCATAAGAATCCATGTGACAACTAATAATGTAGGACTTGTTTGTTGTGTGTCTTCCCCATTTACTCGAGCCATTGTCCAACCATGGCTCTTGGCTTCATTGTCCCATGACGACCCATGTGACATGTAACAATTTCAAAATATTGTACATGGCTCGTTGGTCTAGGCGTATGATTCTCGCTTAGGGTGCGAGAGGTCCCGGGTTCAAATCCCGGACGAGCCCTTCTTTGTTGGGTGGCTTCCCCATTTACTCGAGCCATGGTCCAACCGGCACTCTTGGCCTTTCACTGTCCCATGACGACCCATGTGACATCTAACAATTTCGTGATATATACATGGCTCGTTGGTCTAGTCGTATGATTCTCGCTTCGGGTGCGAGAGGTCCCGGGTTCAAATCCCGGACGAGCCCTGGTTAATTGGCCATCTTGACCATTTACTTGAGCCATTGTCCAAACTTCGGCCTTGCCTTCTCTTGTACATTGTCCCATAAGAATCCATGTGACAACTAATAATGTATGACTTTAGTACATGGCTCGTTGGTCTAGGTCTCATATGATTCTCGCTTAGAGTGCGAGAGGTCCCCGGTTCAAATTCCGAAGAATTCCTTGTTTGTTGGGTGTCTTCCCCATTTACTCGAGCCATTGTCCAACCATGGCTCTTGGCCTTTCATTGTCCTATGACGACCCATGTGACATCTAACAATTTCACAACTTAGTATATGGCTCGTTGGTTTAGTCCAGGGGTGGGCAAACTACGGCCCGCGGGCCACATCCGGCCCACGGGACCGTTTAATCCGGCCCGCCAACCCTGAACAAATTGTATTATTAAACTTTTTTTTTTGGTCATTTTGCCTGCAATGACTGCGTTTCCCCAGTAGATGGAGAAGCGCTCGCCTGCGCATTTACTACCGGAAGCCGTGTCAGAAAGCTCGGTGCACACTCACAAGTGCGTGTACGGACATGGCGCACTCGTGCTCTATTTGTATCAGTCCCAAATTTAGAGCGTGGGCCGTGACGAAAGCATTCTTGTAATTTGCGCGCTGAGCTTTCAGATGCAGTTTTGCGCTAAAGCCACCCACAAACCTTCCCCTGGAATCCTTCCATTAAAATGAGTCGCCCAAGGAAAAAAGCAAGGTGGACACAGTGCCAAGTGTTTAAAAGAGAGTGGCCAATTTGGCTCGACGTACGCGACGTGACGTTCAGCCACATGAACATCAACATCAACCCGTCACAGATCGAGGTAAACGGACCAACACCTCAGATCTCTCCTAAGAATTGCCACAACAAATCTTACTCCAGACTATGACGCACTAGCAAAAAATCACTGATAGCAGTTTTTTAGTGATTTTTTTTTTTTTTTAATGCTGTTAATAAATGCATTCGTTTTCAAAAAACTTATTTGGAATATCCATGCTTTACTACCTACTAAAGGCCAAAATCCTTTGTACAATGACCTTTACAGGTCCCTTATATTACTTCACACAAACACTACGTCCATCTGCTCCTGGTTCGGCCCTCCGGTCCAAATTTAGAACCCAGTTCGGCCCGCGAGTCAAAAGGTTTGCCCACCCCTGGTCTAGGCGTATGATTTTCATTTTGGGTGCGAGAGGTCCCGGGTTCAAATCCCGGACGAGCCTTTCTTTGTTGGGTGGCTTCTTCCCCATTTACTCGAGCCATGGTCCAACCGGCGCTCTTGGACTTTCATTGTCCCATGACGACCCTTGTGACATTTAACAATTTCGTAATATAGTACATGGCTCGTTGGTCTAGGCGTATGATTCTCGCTTAGGGTGCGAGAGGTCCCGGGTTCAAATCCCGGACGAGCCCTCTTTTGTTGGGTGGCTTCCCCATTTACTCAAGCCATGGTCCAACCGGTTCTCTTACTTCCATTGTCCCATGACGACCCATGTGACATCTAACAATTTCACAACTTAGTATATGGCTCGTTGGTCTAGTCGTATGATTCCCGCTTAGGGTGCGAGAGGTCCCCGGTTCAAATCCCAAAGAACTCCTTGTTTGTTGGGTGTCTTCCCCATTTACTCGAGCCATTGTCCAACCATGGCTCTTGGCTTTTCATTGTCCCATGACGACCCATGTGACATCTAACAATTTCCCAACTTATTATATGGCTCGTTGGTCTAGTCGTATGATTCTACTGTCCATTGGCACATAATGGCCCATGTGACAACTAACGAGGCTTTTTAAATCAGCATGTGGCTCGTTGGTCTAGGAGTATGATTCTCGCTTTGGGTGCGAGAGGTCCTGGGTTCAAATCCCGGATGAGCCCTTCTTTGTTGGGTGGCTTCCCCATTTACTCGAGCCATGGTCCAACCGGTGCTCTTGGCCTTTCATTGTCCCATGACGACCCATGTGACATCTAACAATTTCGAAATATAGTACATGGCTCGTTGGTCTAGGCGTAATATTCTACCTTGTCCATTGGCACATGATGGCCCATGTGACAACTAACGAGGCTTTACAATTCAGCATGTTGGTCTAGGAGTATGATTCTCAAATCCCGAATAACTTCTTGTTTGTTGGGTGTCTTCCCCATTTACTCGAGCCATTGTCCAACCATGGCTCTTGGCTTTTCATTGTCCCATGACAACCCATGTGACATCTAACAATTTCCCAACTTATTATATGGCTCGTTGGTCTAGTCGTATGATTCTACCGTCCATTGGCACATGATGGCCCATGTGACAACTAACGAGGCTTTACAATTCAGCATGTGGCTCGTTGGTCTAGGAGTATGATTCTCACTTTGGGTGCGAGAGGTCCCGGGTTCAAATCCCGGACGAGCCCTTGCTTGTCCCCATTTACTCGAATAGTTGTCCTATCATGGGCCTTGGCTTTGTTTCTGTACATTGTCTCATGATGCCCATGTGACCACTACTAATTTAACAATTTTGAACATGGCTCGTTGGTCTAGTCGTATGATTCTCGCTTTGGGTGCGTGAGGTCCCTGGTTCAAATCCCGGACAACTCCTTGTTTATTGGCCATCTTCCGAATTTACTTGAGCCATTGTCCAACCTTCGGCCTTGCCTTCTTTTGTACATTGTCCCATAAGAATCCATGTGACAACTAATAATGTAGGACTTGTTTGTTGTGTGTCTTCCCCATTTACTCGAGCCATTGTCCAACCATGGCTCTTGGCTTCATTGTCCCATGACGACCCATGTGACATGTAACAATTTCAAAATATTGTACATGGCTCGTTGGTCTAGGCGTATGATTCTCGCTTAGGGTGCGAGAGGTCCCGGGTTCAAATCCCGGACGAGCCCTTCTTTGTTGGGTGGCTTCCCCATTTACTCGAGCCATGGTCCAACCGGCGCTCTTGGCCTTTCATTGTCCCATGACGACCCATATGACATCTAACAATTTCGTACTGTAGTACATGGCTCGTTGGTCTAGGCGTATGATTCTCGCTTAGGGTGCGAGAGGTCCCGGGTTCAAATCCCGGACGAGCCCTTCTTTGTTGGGTGGCTTCCCCATTTACTCGAGCCATGGTCCAACCGGCGCTCTTGGCCTTTCATTGTCCCATGACGACCCATATGACATCTAACAATTTCGTACTGTAGTACATGGCTCGTTGGTCTAGGCGTATGATTCTCGCTTAGGGTGCGAGAGGTCCCGGGTTCATATCCCGGACGAGCCCTCTTTTGTTGGGTGGCTTCCCCATTTACTCAAGCAATGGTCCAACCGGTTCTCTTACTTCCATTGTCCCATGACGACCCATGTGACATCTAACAATTTCACAACTTAGTATGTGGCTCGTTGGTCTAGTCGTATGATTCCCGCTCAGGGTGCGAGAGGTCCCCGGTTCAAATCCTAAAGAACTCCTTGTTTGTTGGGTGTTTTCGCCATTTACTCGAGCCATTGTCCAACCATGGCTCTTGGCCTTTCATTGTCCCATGACGACCCATGTGACATGTAACAATTTCGAAATATAGTACATGGCTCGTTGGTCTAGGCGTATGATTCCCATTTTGGGTGCGAGAGGTCCCGGGTTCAAATCCCGGACGAACCTTTCTTTGTTGGGTGGCTTCTTCCCCATTTACTCGAGCCATGGTCCAACCGGCGCTCTTGGCCTTTCATTGTCCCATAACGACCCTTGTGACATTTAACAATTTCATAATATAGTACATGGCTCGTTGGTCTAGCCGTATGATTCTCGCTTAGGGTGCGAGAGGTCCCGGGTTCAAATCCCGGACGAGCCCTCCTTTGTTGGGTGGCTTCCCCATTTACTCAAGCCATGGTCCAACCGGTTCTCTTACTTCCATTGTCCCATGACGACCCATGTGACATCTAACAATTTCACAACTTAGTATATGGCTCGTTGGTCTAGTCGTATGATTCCCGCTTAGGGTGCGAGAGGTCCCCGGTTCAAATCCCAAAGAACTCCTTGTTTGTTGGGTGTCTTCCCCATTTTCTCGAGCCCCTGTCCAACCATGGCTCTTAGCCTTTCATTGTCCCATGACGACCCATGTTACATGTAAGAATTTCAAAATATAGTACGTGGCTCGTTGTTCTAGTCGTATGATTCTCGCCTAGGGTGCGAGAGGTCCCGGCTTCAAATCCCGGACAAGCCCTTCTTTGTTGGGTGGCTTCCCCATTTACTCGAGCCATGGTCCAACCGGCGCTCTTGGCCTTTCATTGTCCCATGACGACCCATGTGACATCTACCGTAACAATTTCACAACTTAGTAAATGGCTCGTTGGTCTAGTCGTATGATTCTCGCTCCGGGTGTGAGAGGTCCCGGGTTCAAATCCCGGACGAGTCCTCGTTTAGTGGCCATCTTCCCCATTTACTTGAGCCATTGTCCAACCTTCGTCCTTACCTTCTCTTGTACATTGTCCCATAAGAATCCATGTGACAACTACTAATTAAACTATTTTGAACATGGCTCGTTGGTCTAGTCGTATGATTCTCGCTTTGGGTGTGAGAGGTCCCGGGTTCAAATCCCGGATGAGCCTTCGTTTAGTGGCCATCTTCCCCATTTACTTGAGCCATTGTCCAACCTTCGTCCTTACCTTCTCTTGTACGTTGTCCCATAAGAATCCATGTGACAACTAATAATTTAGGACTTTAGTACATGGCTCGTTGGTCTAGGTCTCGGTCTCGAATGATTCTCGCTTAGGGTGCGAGAGGTCCCGGATTCAAATCCCGGTCGAGCGCTTGTTTGTTGGTTGTCTTCCCCATTTACTCGAGCTATGGTCCAACCGTGGCTCTTGGGCTTTCATTGTCCCATGACGACCTATGTGACATCTAACAATTTCATAACTTAGTATATGGCTCGTTGTCTAGTCGTATGATTCTCGCTTAGGGTGCGAGAGGTCCCCCGTTCAAATCCCGAAGAACTCCTTGTTTGTTGGGTGTCTTCCCCATTTACTCGAGCCATTGTCCAACCATGGCTCTTGGCCTTTCATTGTCCCATGACGACCCATGTGACATGTAACAATTTCAAAATATAGTTCATGGCTCGTTGGTCTAGGCGTACGATTCTTGCTTAGGGTGCGAGGGGTCCCGGGTTCAAATCCCGGACGAGCCCTTCTTTGTTGGGTGGCTTCCCCATTTACTCCAGCCATTGTCCAACCATGGCTCTTGGCTTTTCATTGTCCCATGATGACCCATGTGACATCTAACAATTTCACAATTTATTATATGGCTCGTTGGTCTAGTAGAGAGAGAAGAGCAGTGGGGAGAGGACGCACCCCTGAGGGGCTCCAGTGTTGGAGGTCCGGGTGTCAGATGTGATGCCCCCCCAGCCTCACGCGCTGTCTCCTGTTGGCAGACTCAGTGGCCTAGTGGTAGCGTGTCCGCCCTGAGTCTGGAAGGTTGTGGGTTCAAACCCCGGCTGGGTCATATCAACGACTATAAAAATGGGACCCATTGCCTCCCTGCTTGGCACTCAGCATTAAGGGTTGGAATTGGGGGGTTAGATCACAAACTGATTCCCGAGCGCGGCACCGCTGCTGCTCACTGCTCCCCTCTCCCCCAGGGGATGGATTAAAATCACATGGGGATGGGTTAAATGCAGAGGACAAATTTCACCACACCCAGATGTGAGTGTGACGATCATTGGGACTTTAACTTTAACTTTATTAAGTGCTAAATTCCATGGATCGCCAAAGCTGCATGTTATTTATGAATTTATAAAAGGCTTAACTGGGTGTGATGATACTTTTTTTCAAACCTCTAATGTGCCATACATTGGGTGATTTATAGAAGTACTGAGTTTGTTTGTGTTTTTTATCATTAAAGTTTACCTTAAAATTACTTAAATACTTCCTTTTGTATTATGAATCACACTTGCAGGCTCACTTTTTACATTGCAATAGCTCTGCAATACTCAATTTGTAAACAATTTGATATTTTTACCACAATTCATTGATCCAAACACAGACCGCAAAAGGCACTTCCCATATGATTGGGATTTTTTCACACTGGCAAATTGAGACAGTGGATGTAATGGTTTGTAGGCCTTCCAGAGACATGATTTACTCACAGACTTGGTAACACTTGCTAGAAAATGCTTGCCAGTTTTGTCCATTTCTGCCTGATTTGTATACCTCCATCCCCAAACCCCAAAGAACATTTTCTGAGAATGATCTTTATCTGTTATGCTATTTGCAAACTTTTTTTAATAATAATAAATTATATTTATAACGCACTTTACATTCGGGGGAATCCCAAAGTGCCACATGGCAGATAAAAAAACAAAACAAAACAAGGACAAGTTTAAAACAACTGGACGACAACCATTATATGAGAGAAATTACGGAAATGCTAAGGTAAAGAGGTGAGTTTTAAATCCAATTTTGAAAGAGTCAGTGGATTGGGGTGCTCTTAGGTGGTCGGGGAGCGAGTTCCACAGTGTAGGGGCTGTATGGCAGAAGGCCCGGTCGCCCATGGTGCGGAGCTTGGTTTTAGGAACGTGGAGAAGGTGTGAATTGGATGAGCGGAGGCTTCGGGTGGCAGGTTTTGGGGCAAGGAGTTCTTTGAGGTATGGGGGAGCATGTCCGAGGATACAATGGTGAGTGAGGAGGGCGATCTTATAATCAATTCGGAATTTGATGGGGAGCCAGTGCAGAGAACGGAGGATGGGTGTGATGTGATTGCTTTTCCGCACCCTCATCAGGATCCTAGCAGCGCTGTTTTGAATGTACTGAAGCCTCTGGAGGCTCTTGCTAGGGATCCCGATGAGGAGTGCGTTACAATAGCCTAGCCTTGAGGAGACAAAGGCGTGGACAAGTTTCTCAGCATCCGTCAGGGTAAGTGTGGGGCGGAGTTTGGAGATATTTCTGAGGTGGAAGAAGGAGGTTTTGCAGATGTGTTTTATGTGTGACTCAAGGTTGAGTTGAGGGTTCAGTTTCACACCCAGGTTGGTGACAGTGGCTGAGAGGGGAATAGTGAGACCGGCGAATAAGATGCTTGTTATTGGGCAGGTATGGATCTGATGGGGAGTGCCAATTAACATGGCTTGGGTTTTGTCACTGTTAACTTGCAGGAAGCTGAGATTCATCCACGCCTTTATCTCCTCCAGACACAGGGAGAGGATGGATGAGGGAGATGGAGAAGGCTGGGTTATGGAGGGCGGGGGGTCAAGTTTGAGGTATAGCTGGGTGTCGTCCGCATAACAATGAAATGAGATGCCAAACTTCCTGATTATATTGCCGAGGGGTAGTATGTAGAGAGTGAAAAGGGTAGGACCGAGTACAGATCCCTGGGGGACACCGGAGGTGACAGTGTGAGTGTCGGATTTTTTCCCCCCCAGGGAAACGTACTCGGTCCGGTTTGAGAGGTAGGACTGAAGCCAAGTTAGAGCAGTGCCAGAGAATCCAGTGGAGTGAAGTTGGTTAAGGAGAATATTGTGGTGGACAGTGTCAAATGCAGCGGACAGATCCAACAGGATGAGAAGTGACGGGGAGCCTGCATCGGCAGCCATGAGAAGGTTGTTGGTGACCCTAACAAGTGCTGTTTCAGTGCTGTGGCCAGAGCGAAACCCGGATTGAAATTTCTCAGCGATGTTATTGCGGGTAAGATGAGTGTGAAGTTGGGCAGCTACCACTTTTTCCAGAACCTTGGAGAGGAACGGGAGGTTAGATATTGGTCTGTAGTTAGCAAGGTTGTCCGGGTCAAGTGAGGGTTTTTTGAGCAGGGGGGTAATAATGGCAGTCTTCAGTGCAGGGGGTACAGAGCCAGACTGGAGTGAGAGGTTGATGACATTGGTTATTAGGGGACTAATGGCTGAGGTTTGTTGTTTAATGAGGGCTGTGGGGAAAGGGTCCAGGGCACATGTAGAGGGTTTCATCTTTTTGATGATGTCCTCTACCTCCGACTGCAAGATAGGGGAGAAGCAGCGGAGAGGCTGGACTGTCCCGGGTGGAAGGAAGGGGGGAGGAAGTGAAATGGTGGGGCCAGAAGAGGAGAGGAGCTGGGTGCGGATGTTGTCAACCTTAGCGATAAAAAAAGGTCATAAAGTTATTGGACACTACCTCTGAGGATTCTGTTGGAGTGGTGTGATGGGGTTTGAGAAAGTGGTTGATGGTTGAAAAGAGTTGTTTTAAATTTCCAGGGGTATTGTTTATGATATTGGAATAGAACTGGGCACGTGCAGTCCCAAGGGCTTTTGAGTAGGCCTTCTGGTGTTCTTTGTAGGCCTGTTTGTGCACGGTCAGTCCTGAGGCTTTAAGACGACGCTCCAGGATGCGCCCAGTTGACTTCAACAGACGCAGCTCACTGGTGTACCAGGGGGCTGAGCGTGAAAAAGTGACTGTTTTGGTTTTTTGGGGGGCGTGGATACTTAGAAGTTTGGCCAAAGAGTTATTGTAATGGTCCACTGCCTTGCTGACTGATGTAAAGGTTGCAGAGGAGGAGGAGAGAAACTGAAGGTCCTGTGCTATAGTGTCTTGATTGATGTCTTTGAAATTTCTGAATGAGATTTGCCGCTTGGGTTTGGAGTGGGGGCGTGGGAAAGGAAGTTCCATTTGAATAAGTTTGTGGTCAGACACACCGACCTCGAGAACTTGCAGGTTGCTTATGGCCGATGAGGAGATGACAAGGTCAAGTGTATGCCCTTTGTCATGTGTGGGGACATTTACATGATGGGTGAGGTGTAAACAGTCCAATAGTTGCAACAGGTCAGAGGCGGGGGGGCGGGAGGCTGTGTCGACATGGATGTTAACATCACCCAATATGATTAGATTAGAGGAAGTGGAGGTACAGAGGGTAGTGAGTAGATCGTGTAGTTCTGGAATGAAAGAGGAGTTTGGTTTAGGAGGGCGGTAAATAAGTAAAACTGTGATGGGATATGGAGGTTTACATTTGAATGCAAGGGATTCGAATGAGGAGTGATCAGGTAGAGGGAGGGGGGACAGCTCTAGATCAAGACGGTGGAGTACAGCCAGGCCACCGCCACGGCCAGTGCTGTGAGGTTTAGTTATGTATCTATAACCAGAGGGACAGGCTTCATTGAGGGATTGATAGACATCAGGTGGTTGCCAGGTCTCAGTCAGGCACATTATGTCTAGGCCTTTGTCCAGGATGAGGTCGTGAATAAATGATGATTTACGGGTGAGTGCTTGGATGTTGAGGAGATCCATTTTGATTGTGGCTGTGGGGGTGTGTTTAGGTAGGGGGCGAAGTAGAGAGAAATCCACTCCACGTTTTCTGTGCCACATGCAGTGCAATCCACTCTGTGTTGGAGTGATAGCCACTCCGTGTCGTCCGTTCCGTGCTGGAGCAATTTACACTCCGTGTTTTCCTGGCAACCCGGTGTCCGTCTTGTGTCGGAGTTCGCTCCGTGTAGGAGTGTCAGCCGCACCATGTTTCCCAGGCCACCTGGAGTACTGCAGCCCCGCATGGTTGCTAAGATAAGATCCAAGTGCGCCAGGTATCTGATGACGTGTTGTACATACGGGGTGCCGGGCGGAGGAGGAGCAGATGGATGGTACAGTGTTATGGACGGATTGGGAGAAAACAAAGTTACGACGGGTGCTTCTGTGGATGTAACGTGGTCTGCGGAGAAGTCCGAGTTGTTTGATGACTGAGACACACCCTGGAATGGTGTGATTACTCAGCTCCAGCAAGCGGGGGATGGAGTAAGTTAATATAGTGCCGGTTGGAGAACACTGAACTTGAGTGTTAGCCATTGGCTAGGCTAGCCAGGATGCCTTGGCGGGGGGTGGTGGGGTGGGCGCGCCGTAGTAGGCAGCCGGCTCTGTGGAGGTTCGCCGCGGTCCAGGCGCACTGCACACTAAAACTAGAAGCTAAAAACAAAACTTTAATAATGGCTAAAAAATAAATAAAAACACTAAACCTAAACTAATTCTGATGGAGAAGCGGCGAACAATCAGCGCCAGCGTCCTCTTCCCAGATTACTTCCGCCTTGGTCCACACGCAGCTCACGGTCATGTTTTTAATGTTATTAATAAAGTTTTTAAATAGCTCAGTGGCATTCTTTTCTCTTTGGGTTGGTGTGTGTATTGTTTCTGACAAGCCAAATGGAAGCACTGTAATCTTGCAGTCTACAGCATAGCATCGTTTGCTTGAGAGCTCGTGGCAGAGTAAAAGGCCTCTCACACATCACCATGGAAACAATTATTGAGAGAACTGTGAAGTACTGCTGCTGGAGAAGAGCAAAGGAATATAATTACAGTACATCATTTAATGTTACTGGAAATTAAAATTAGATTACAGCAGCTATCATTGAATAAAGACTGATTTGATATTGCATAGCTGAAGAACGACAGATTAAGCCTATATGCCTAATTGCCCAAGACAAATTTGCCACTTTTAAACTAATCTTTCTCCCAAATTCTCAGTAGTATTTAATATGAATCTGGTTATTACTGAACTACTCAATTTTCTTCTTTTGCACATTTTAGTGGAATCCAGAGTTATTAGCTAATCACTATAAACACTTGCTCAGAGAGGGTAGCAAAAATGTGCTCAAGCCTTTTCTCCCACCAGGGGGCACTCTATATCTTTACAAAAAATAGTATTGCGCCACAAATTCAAGTCAATCATACACAATAAGGTACCTAATATTTATGGATGCCATTTCTGAGCTGGAATGACCACATTTCATAGATTCTATAGCCAACGGGAAGAGCCCATCAATTTCACACAGCAAGAATATAAATGGTTTTGAACCTGAAGGGAAGAGTGACAGGAGAATGTGTGAGTAAATGTGCATGATCAATGAACAAGCAGCAAAGCAGTACAGCACAAGTGTTTCCAGCCAACATCCTCCGCATCGGAAGCAGGCAAATGACAAAGACGTGTGACTGGCTTCAATGAGGTTCGGCATCGACATCAAAGACCTTCATTACATTACAGAAAGCCACAGCTTGTCTCCACTAAATTGATCCATCGCCTTGAACTGACTCCCTGCTTGTGTATGGTATGACTAAGGATGACAGGCTTTTTGTAGGAGTTATTGCAAAAGGGGAACTCACTGTGACTGCATGTGTTTGGGGCTATGTGTTTTGTTCTATTCCTGCGGTTAAACAGCCGACTTTGCTCACTGAGACAGAAATAATGAAGAAATCCTCGCTCAAGGGTATATTTTGAATTGGGATGGAGTTTGTGGGTGGCAGATTTGTGTTGGGCAAATGTCAGATTGAGAATTACAGGAGATTGCTTTCAATAGTGGTCCTCAAAAGCAAAAGAGTATTGAATAATTATTCAATATTCTATTTAATTATGGCACAACTCACTGGGGTCTGTCTACGGAAATATATGAGCCTGCTCTCTATATAACAGCAAGAGAGCAACACTGCACCAGGAGAGAAAAAAAATGCATCACTGTTGTCATAGGAACACATCCTGGCCCTCAAATGCTGAATGTGGCGTGAGTTTATAATTAAACAACTTTGCATTTGAAGTGAAAATCTGTTTACCTTCACACAGTCAAATAGGTGACATCCAGGACATTATTATCATCATTATTATTGTTATTAAGGGTGGGGGAAAATAAAAAAAAAACCAAGTTCGTATTTACCCTATTTACACGAAACAAAACAAAATGTAGTGGATCAAGATTGCCCGCTGAGAGATGGAGTGAAGGGGAAACAGGAAGCAGTGGGGCATTGCTGGAGACACGATGTAGTGCAACCGGCTCACTGGTTTATAGCATGACCGCCTGCGGTGACACACACCTGGCAGTCTTTCATTTGGAAATCAGACTTATATAAAAACAAAATAGTCCCTTGATGTGTGTGTTGCTAAATAATGTACACTACAGGACTGTCTCAGAAAATTTGAATATTGTGATAAAGTTCTTTATTTTCTGTAATCCAATCAAAAAAACAAAAATGTCATACATTCTGCATTCATTACAAATCAACTGAAATATTGCAAGCCTTTTATTATTTGAATATTGCTGATTATGGCATACAGCTTAAGAAAACTCAAATATCCTATCTCAAAATATTAGAATATTTCCTCAGACCAAGTAAAAAAAAAGATTTATAACAGCAAAAAAATCTTTGAAAATGTCCATTAATGCACTCAGTACTTGGTTGGGAATCCTTTTGCACGGATTACTGCATCAATGCGGCGTGGCATGGAGGCAATCAGGCTGTGGCATTGCTGAGGTGTTATGGATAGCGGCCTTTAGCTCATTTGCATTGTTTAGTCTGGTGTCTTCAGCTTCTTCTTCACAATACCCCACAGATTCTCTATGGGGTTCAGGTCAGGGGAATTGGCAGGCCAATCGAGGACAGTAATGCCATGGTCAGTACACCATTTACTGCTGGTTTTGGCACTGTGGATAGGTGCCAGATCGTGCTGGAAAATGAAGTCATCATCTCCATAGAGCTTTTCAGCAGACCGAAGCATGTAGTGAGAGCTTTTCAGCAGACCGAAGCATGTAGTGCTCTAAAATCTGCATTTACTCTGGACTTGAGGAAATACAGTGGACCAACACCAGCAGCTGACATGGCTCCCCAAACCATCACTGACTGTGGAAACTTCACATTTCAAGATTATTATCAAGATATATACTTGGATTTTGCTCCTCTCCAGCCTTTCTCCAGACTCGGGCACCTTGACTTCCAAATGAAGTACAAAACTTGCTTTCGTCTGAAAAGAGGACTTTGGACCACTCTGCAACTATCCAGTGCTTCTTTTTCATAGCCCAAGTCGGACACTTCTTCCGTTGTCTTGAGGTCAGAAGTGGCTTGACCATGGGAATACGGCTATTGTAGCCCATTTCCCAGACACATCTGTGAACAGTGGCTTTTGATACCTGGACTCCAGCTTCAGTCCACTGTCTTTGAAGCTCCCCCAAATTCTGGAAGCGACTCTTCTTCACAATGCTGTTAAGGCTGCTGTCATCTATCTTGGTTGTGCGGCATTTTCCTGCCACATTTCCCCCTTCCAACAGACATTTAGTGGATGTGCTTTGAAACTGCAGTCTGTGAACAGCTTGCTCTTTGAGAAATTTCTTTTTGTGTCTTGCCCTCCTGATGGAGGGTGTCAATGATGGTCCTCTGGACAGCAGTCAGAACAGGAGTCTTTCCCATACTTGTGATTTTGTTTACTGAAACAAGTTGAGTGTTTTTCAAAGCTGAGGAGTTAATTAGATGATTTAAGTGATTAGTTGAATACCCTACTAGTATACTTTTTCATGATATTCTAATATTTTGAGATAGGATATTTGAGTTTTCTTAAGATGTATGCCATAATCAGCAATATTAAAATAATAAAAGGCTTGCAATATTTCAGTTAATTTGTAATGAATCCATTGCATTAAAGAAAATAAAGTACTTTATCACAATATTCTAATTTTCTGAGACAGTCCTGTATATTGTAGTGATGCATGTGAGATGTTTTAAACGTGTCAAAACAATTCCCCCAGGGTTATTACAAGATGGACATTATCTACAAAAATACTGGATTTTTATTTTACCAAGAAAGAGCCTAAAGAATATATTATAACAGCACTATCGTTTTTCTAATTCACATCTGCTACCAAAAAATAACAATCCAAAATAGCAATAAAATCCTCGACATTTTGCCACAGAGTCTGTTGAATTGTTTATAAACGTGACCTTTTGTTTGATGTCGAATACTGACGTTATTAGCATCATAATATCCATTTACACTTTATGGGCACTACTGCAAATCAATTAAGTAATCAATGACTTTGGACAAGACCTCTTACTCCTCCCCCCTTCAATAAGGCACCTTAAAAGGACACTACGGATCCAACTTTAGGGAAGGCCCTTCTGTGTGTCTCAGTGCACATTAAAGTCCTTAAATCCAGTGGTAATGTCCTTGCCCTCACAAACATCTCCACATAAGAATCTGACATAAATATATGATACCATATATTAATTGTTAATATCACAACAAATTTTAAGAATATTTCTTTCTAGATTATCAACCTAATTCAACAAAGATTTTAGCATTCATGGTTCTTTATCAGGAATAGACATGAACATTAACCTAATCCCCATTAGACAAGAAAGAGACTGCATGGATAATTTAGGAATAAAACCAAAGGCCTCTTAGAGCTGTGAATCACACACAATAACAGCTGACATCGTTTTAACAAGTATTTTTAACAAGTCATGTATTCTGGGTGTAACTGGGCCTTCACCACCTTCTCTCTTTCTTTGGACGAAGTTTGGAGCACTTGAAAGACAACAAGTTTTCAAATTGAAATGGACTAACCATCCATTTTGTTATTGGACTACATTCAAGGGGACTTCAGCAAATAAGTGGAGTAGCAGCAGAATAGACTTTAGCAGGTATAAATGAATGGTTTTACTACTGTTGGTATGCATGAACGTGGGTAAGGTAAACTGTGGTATAACTTCAAACAAAAAAAGCAAGTCACATGCTCAAAGGAGCATATGAAAATCATTTTTTGTGAGGTTAATATGGCAGATTTCCTGGTGTGTTAGACCAACCAATTGGTATAAAGGACTGGAATAAAATCATTTGCAAGTGTACTCCTGTGGATATTTCAAAACTCTGCCTTGTCCATGGAGGATTAAAACATGGATTTAAAGAAATTGAGTACAAATCAAGTAAAACGATGTTCAAATTACTGTGCATTGTCAAAGTTTATGATGATTACAATGCAGTGACCTGTGAAGAAAAAAAAAAAAAAAGAGTACAGAGGTTGCGGGTTCTGGCTCCGGCCTTCCTGTGTGGAGTTTGTATGTTCTCCCCGTGCCTGCATGGGTTTCCTCCGGGTCCCTTGGTTTCCTCCCACTTTCCAAAGACATGCATGATAGGCCGATTGGAATTGTCTGTAGGTGTGAGTGTGAATGGTTGTCTGTTTGTGTGCCCTGCAAATGCCTGGCAACCCGTTCCCGATGTCTCTTTTCTGGGACACTTTGATAATGGAAAATGAATTTGCTACAACATATTCAACTTGTTAATTCATAAAAGGCATTTATTTGTTGAGGCCACCAAAAACAATCAAGTGCTGACATTCTAATTTCCTCAAGGTCTTATTTAATTTCCGCATCTTTTTATTTAATAGTTACTCGTTTATTAACATGGTTTAAAAAGTCATCAAATGCAGTCCTTTTCAGAAATGACTAGTGACAGCATTCCTGCATACCGTCATGGGCAGATGGATTTGCTGTAATCTGCTTTTTCACCAGCCCTCCCACCTCCTCCAATACCGCTGTCCCTTTTCAAAGAGCAAGTTGAAGGTTTATTGGAGTTGGTGGCCTGTGATTGTGTTTTAATGAGAGAATGACTGTGGTGGGAAGATAAGGCAAGCCATTTTAGCCTGAGAAGTCCTTGGTGGGATTAGAATAATCATCAAAAAATGGCATGTCTGACAAAACACACACACACACACACACACACACACAATAGGCCACGGCTGCTCCTGTGATCCTTCCTTCCTCCAGCTAGCCATCGTCAGCGACACGAAAAAGTTAATTGACATTCCAGTTTGATGGTCCATTGCTTCCACAGAAATATGACATTTCCTCCCATCTCTTTGTTGCAAGATAAACGGGTCTTTTTACAGATTAGAGAGGGACTGCAAGAATACATGAAGATGGGATGAGTATGAAGCGTACGTGTCAAAGATGTGATAGTGTGAGGTCACAGGAGACAACATTAAAAAAGCAGCGAGAGATGCATGACGTGGCAGCTATTAAGTACGTGAACGCAAAGTCATGGTAACAAGATATTATCATATTGCCATTCCTATCATTTCAGTGACCGTCTTTGATTTGATAATGTGACGACTGAATCGCATTTGGAAATCAGCAAATAACATTTCAAGACGTCATCCCTTAAAGAAGCAACAGGTTTTAAATTTTTCACAACCAATCAGATTCCATTGCAAAACCTCACTTTTGTTCGTTACAAGTCTTTTCCAAATTGTGAAAGAAATTATCATCTGATATTTTTTTAATTCTTTCTTTAATCTTTTTAGAGTATTGGTTGACGTTGACATTTTGCAAAAACGCTCATTACTGAGAGTATGTACTGCAAATGAATATGTCGCAATCCTTCTGTTTTTGACGCAAATTACATTTTAACAATGGCAACTCTGAATCAGTTAATGAGGATGATCAATGAGAAAACATTATGTTCTCGCAGTTATGCTTTATACTTGAATGTGATGCCATATCCCACGGCTCTTATTGGCTGGTCTGTAGTTCCATTTAGGCAAAAATAACAAATACAGATGAATTGGAACAGCATGGAAAAAATGATTGTAGGCGGACCTCCTCAAGTGAGGGAGACACATTCCAATTCCCCACATCGCATGCTTGTTTAAACGTCTTATTCTAGATGAAATCTCTATCTGCATGCACAAGGTGATTGTGATTTGTTTTGAATGAAATTCTTCCCTGTTAACTCAGCATGTATAACAGAGAGCCAAAGAGAAGGTATTTCAAGGCGCTGACTTCAGGCAAGTGAGGCAGTAGGGGCGCACGGCCACAGGAAAAAAAATGGAACATCACCCACGCCGTTCGCTGATCGCTAAAACAACATCCGGGTCCGGGAGGCAAATGGTGAATGGATAACATCGCGCACATAGAATAGCGCAAGCACATTCGCGCAAGACCGAAAGAAAAAAAAACGCATGAAAATGAAGAATCGAAAAAGCTAGATTTTTTTCAACCGGGGCGCAGGGAGTCCTAACCGGGGCGCTGCCCCGGCTCGCCCCGGCTTGGCTACGCCTCTGTGAGGCGAGGTGATTAATATTGACATTGGTGGCAAACAAGTCACACAAACAGGCACAATTACACAGCGCAAACCACAAGATGCAGTCCTTAACACAAGGAAACCTGGGTGTGACAAAAACCCTCAAGGCACACTGACACTTCCTTATTAAGAGCTCTTTAAATGCAGTTCAAATCAGTTTGGCGAATCTGAAAGGCTTTTCTGTTGCTAATATGTGTGTTGGTTCTGTTTACTTAATGGAAGGAGAGAGACATGAAAGGATGGAGCGATAAGTTGAGCGAGGTGAGGAAGAACGGGTGATTTGTGGCCTCTCTCTCTAGGGATAGGGCATTATGTTTCTCCGCTGTCATGTGTTCTGACATTCAGAATGTTATTAAACTTCAATAGGCAGAGCTCAGGGTTCGCTGATTACTCTTGCGATGGCAGAATTCATTAGTCAGCTTTTACTTTTACACACGCCTGTTTCGCAAAATCTCAATCAAATACATACACAAATAGGTATGCATACGTTTGTATTATCCAAGTCTGGATGCCCTCTTGTTGAAGACGTGCGTAGATAAATGTATTCGAGAAATGTGGCGTTGCAGCTGTGAAAACATTTTGGGGTAATATGCCTCTCTTGGGAGGTTTGATTTGTGTGCCTACTAAATATGCACACTGAGCTTCCAGGAATAGGCTATGCAATGGCGTTTAAATGTTTCCATTGTGATGTGATTGGATTTTAAGAGAGCGATTGTCGGAGCAGACAAAGCAGCCCACCCACAGTCCCCAATCCCAACCTACAGAATGATATACAGTATTGTACTGGTATTACCCACAGTAAAAATGGAATTTCCCAAAGTCGAGGGTGTATCCCGATCAGCGTATTGGGCCTGTCCACCAGTCTGGCTGCTATGTGCAAGCAAGCTCTCTAACTTTGATCACTCTTGAAAGTGGCCCTGCTCTATAATCCCCTCATCTATCATTCTGTCTGAGGTGATGTGGGCTGCCATACATCTCTTCTCCCTCACCCTCTCCTTCTTTCTGTCTCCAGCCCGTGTTTACAACCTCCATCCATCTTCCCCTCATGGCATTGCCTGCCACCAACCACCAAGATGGACAGATGGGGAACAGAGGGAGTGAAGCAGCAAAACAGCTTTTCTATTTATGAATTTAAAAAAAAAAGGAGCAATAAAATTTGCGAACAACCCATCTATAAAAAGGGTCATCCTCAAAAACAGTGGAGAGACCTATAAAGTTCCAATTGGATAATTAATTAGCCATTATAACCTAATACATTTTCATTTACAGAGCAATATATCTGGGTTAACCGTTATATATCAGCAGTTAATAGGGGAAGTGAAGACTAGAACTGTAGGCCTGTATGTGCTGAAGCAGTATTTAAGGCTATGCTACCTCAGCTTTGGTAGCGAGTAAGTCTCTTGCACTGTGTGGATGGCCATTTACAGCCATTTAGAATCCGACCAGTGTCTTGCCGGTGCAGGTCATCGCTGCACAGCTTACATGCAGAAAAAAGGTCAGAAAACAGGCATATGTGTCAACACCTGACATAAAACATTAAAAGATAATGCATCTATTCAACCGAAAAATCATGCTTGAAAACCTTGAAAATGCTTGATTTTGTAGTGCAAACATTACAAACATATTTGTTTAGCATTAATGTCAAATTCGGCCATGCCTCGTCTCCAGTTTTGGTTATGTGTCTGTGTGCTCGCCCCTTCCTTCCTGTGTGCCCTTGAATAATGTAACCACACGCACTTGCTTCTCGTTACCTGTAATGTATTTAAGTTCTGTTTGCGGGTCACTCCCCGTCGGAGCATTGTGCGTAAGATGTGGACAATGCATGTCGCACGGTCACGGCTTGTTTGGTTCCTGTCTTTTGTTGCACGCTTTGGTCTGTTAGTCTTGTTAGTTTGTTGTTTAGTCACGTTAGTTTGCCGAGTCTTTTGAGTTTGCTGCAATAAACCCTGGTCCGAGCTGCACTTGGTCGCCCTGCTCCATTTCTCTACTCCGCACCGTGACAAAATTCTATAAGGTAGATATTGGGTTAGGGTTAGGGGTTACCTAACTTAATGCCAAACTAGATTGTTTACATTTCAGCTACTTGATTTTCCTTTGATTTATAAATGCACGTGCACCCACAGCCAATGTTAGAGACCATGTGACCATAGTTTCAATATACTACATATACAACCCATTCGTACGTAGCATGCAGTGGCATTCGCTGCCAAGTGAATATCTGCTCCCATTCTCCACATTGATCATCATGCCAGACAAGAGGAAAAAAGTAAGAAAAAGGAGAGCAATGAGGAGGACCCTGTTTTATTATTATTATTCAAGGGTCTGGTTGGGTAAGTTTATAGACATGCAAAGCGAAAGTGGTTGAGATGGAAGACAAAGGTTGGCACACACCAACCAGGAAATAGTAATTTGATAGTAAGTACAATTAATTCAGAATTCAAAATCCACCAAGTTGCAAATAGATAGAGGCGACCCTTTAATTTCCTTTAACGTACGTCAGTAAGTTGACGAATTCACTGTTCACTGCCATTGCAAGCATTCGCTACTCAGTGAGATACGGCTTTGAACATTGAACAATTATTATTTCATTTGAGTAAAGGCGAGCGGCAGGGTACACCCTGGACTGGTCTCCAGTCAATTGCAGGGCATGTATCTAATTACATTGCCTCCTATGGGTAGTTTAAAGTCTTCAATTAACCTAAGGAGCATAGTTTAAGAATGTGAGAGAAACTAGAAATCCCAAGAGAAAACCTATGCAAGCGTGGGGGGTTCATGCAAACTCCACACAGAGATGTTCCAGCAGAGATTCCATTACTTTAGAATGCAGCTGAGGGTATTTCAACATGAACATCTCTCACCTCAGTGAAATGTGATCGCTGTCATCCACTCATCTAGCCTCTGCCTTTCCGTCAGGCCCCTTAGGGAAACAGCCTGAGGGGTGGATGTGAGAGACATGAGATGTAAGATGGTACTGAATGAGGTCCCACACTTAGAGCTGTGTGTGCGTGAGTGTGTGTTCACTTATGAAACTATTCTTTGCAACTACATACATTGTGTGGAGAGCACAACCTCGCAAGTCATAGTTTGTCAAACGAGAAGAAACAAGAGCCTTTACTAACAATCATTACAATACTGTTAGTTTGCAGTGCATGATATTAAGGTAATAGAGTATTTAGCTTTGTGTGTGTTTGTATCTATTTGGCTAGCTTATTTACAAAAGAGCACAGAAAGATCCCAGAACAAGAACCAGCAGTCTTAACAGTGGCAGATATCCAAGGAAGAGTGTCAAAAATGAGGAGCTGAACAGCATCAGAGCCCGACATGATTGCCTACTAGCTAAAAAAGCGAACTTATCTCCATGAACGTCTGGCAGCACAAATGTGCAAATGAAGCAGCTGCTAACATCAGTGCATCCACCCACAATAACCGAACTCAAGGTCGAACAGCACGCATTATGAAGGACCCCCAGAAGGGAGAAACTCTGTCAAACTACCAATCTGCCTCAGCACCACATGGAAGCTCCTATCAGGCCTCCTAGCAGACAAATGAGTAGGCATATGGATCAATACATGATGAGCAGAGCAGGGAAATCACCCCAATCTGTAAAAACAGTACCACCAACCTATTTGCTGCCTGGATTGACCACAAGAAAGCTTGTGACTCAATGCTGCACACGTGGATCATGGAGTCAATTTCAGCTTCCACCATGTCAAGCACCCTGTACTCCTCATCCACCCTGATTTTAAAGTGAATTAGAAGATCCACTTCGATCGGCCGGGGGTTGGCTACATTCCATCGCATAAAGGTGCACAACCGTGCAAACACTCTCTCCCACTTGTGAGAGTCTAGGAAAACACCAAAAGAAAATTCCACCCATGTGCACAGACAGTGATTTGCTTGAGACTTGGGTTGGGCACAAAAATAGGGCCCTTTGTGTGTTAAGATCGAGTACGAGAGATTCGTCACATTTTATTTGAGGTTTAAAAAAAATTATTAAGGACATTAATAATTTGTTATTATTGCGTGCTAAATTGTTGCTAACAGATTTTAGGTACTGATTAATATCACAAATTTATGCATGAATCCTGTAGTATTCCTGTAATTTGTGTGTAGTATAGTGTTTGGAAAAAAAATCTATTGCAGCATGGTGCTATTGCTTTTCACTTCAAGCACTATAAATTACTTTTTTCATGGTCGAAAATAGAACTAGCACTGCACAACACAATTTTAGACCGGCTTATCCAGGTAATTCCAAATGGTTCACATACTTTAATGAAATCCTGAATCCTGAATGAGACTTGTTGGGAGGAAAACATATCTATTTTCATTTGCTAATTGCGTTACATTTTCTTACTTCAGTGCATATGATGTCTCATGGAAGCATGACAAAGGTGTAGAAGAAATGTGGTCGCTGTGAATTTTCCATGCGCAGTATTATTTTTTTGTACTGCTTATTTTGTTCAGGGTCACAGGGAGCTGCAGCTGAGTCCATCTGACTTTGGGCGACATCAACCTGGACTGGCCACCCATCAATCACAGGGCCAATGCAAACTGGTATATTTAATAATTGAGATACGAGATGTGTGTTATACAGTAAGTGCTTTTGATGAAATATATTATGATGAGTGGTGGTGATACCCATCTCCATTAGTGTTTTTATACATAAAAATATTACAATAGTAGATTTATATGAAAGTGCAGTGAAATTAAATGTAGGCTCTACTCAATCATCTTTATCACTGTGATGAGGACCATTAAATTCATTGCTCATTTCTTTCCAGAGCTGCTTTGCTGGTTCAGGCATTTTTTTCTCTCTACTTTTATGCCAGACAAAATGTCACAGATTATTTTTGGGATCAGTGCATCTTGTCTGAGCCAGGCGCATTACCCATCTCTGAAGCTATTATCTAATATCCTATTTGCTCAAAGAGGGAGTCAAACAGTTTATGAGGATCTTCGAAATAAGACAAATGTCCATGAACAAATATACATAGTTTATTCCTTTATTCTGTTACAAAAGCACAATGACTTTCTTCCTGGACACTTTGGCTAGAAAAAAATACTCCTCCAATCTCACCCCCTCCTTTAAACATCTTAATATTTTTTTTCTTTTTTAGATTCTTTGTCACATCTTCCCTAGTTAAATAAAACAGAACAAAAAACCCCCAATGTTCTTGTGTCTGAACAGCAATTAGATTCTAAGAATAAAATACAGTGAAAAGGAAAAAAAAATATGGATATATTCAAATTGTATTAAACTACGCACACTTAAAAATACAAACATGAAATCATTCTTAAACTTCAACAACAAATTAAAAAAATAAACCCAAACTGGATTTAAACGTTTCAACAGATTATTCCACATCGGCAAGTTTTTTTTGTTTTGTTTTTTGTTTTTTTTACACTATTTGAAGTGTAAAACACTGGCAACCGAACTGTCCTCTATAATACAAACACTGAGTGTATTTTTTTAAATTTATTTTCTTTCTTATAAATCTGTTGTCATATAAAACCTCTCCGAATGTGAAGGTCCACTAAGGAGTGCTGTGCCGTGTCCTAATTAATACAACAGCACAATAAGACGGAAGTATGCACACAGTTCAGGTACACAGTGTCATTACAAAGCAAACATTTGAGATAGGAAATTGTTTCTATTTACATAATAGGTGCTGATATGTATGGTTTTGGTAAATTGCCCATTTATCATTAATAGTAAGTCATTTGAGATCTTAATTTTTAAATTTGTATTCATAGAATGTAAAGCAGAAAAGGAGGAAGAAAACAATAGACATCTTAGAGGAAGAAGCAATAGTATAAGGTAGGTGGTAATGTAAATGATGGGACAGCGGGCATCCAATAAGACAACTAGCCACGACCTTCTAGTTACCTTCAGATAAAAATCACAGCTTTAGATGTAAACATTTTACAATGTACAATGATGGTAATTTCATGTCTTCATGTACGGTGCCTTTGATTTCACTTGCTTTGAAATTCCACTGCTGAGGGCATGTAATTGAAAATATTTAAATGCATTGCAATTTCTAAATTGCAACGACTAAAACGATACAATTCTTTTATTATTGCGTTGGTTTGTATTATTATGAATAAAACACGGAAAGGGTGATTGTAAAACGTTCAACTGTAATTAAAACCTGACACTGGAACCTTTTTTTTCAAATCCTCGTAAGACATTCTGTTCTTTTGTAGGTTAATGAAAAAAATGTCCTCTCACTTTCAAATGTAATTAAACCCACTGTAGTACTATTTGTTAGATTTTACATAAACAAATCATCAACAAATATTTTTAAGGATCTTTAACTTGGGATTTCATTGGAAACTCTCATATGGCAAATTGCTAAACACAGTTGTTAATTAACAAGAGCTTAGAAAAAAGAAAACTGTCTACACCTAAATCTCGATTTTAGGTGGATTTTGGGCTCCAGAATTTGGGAATCGCGTTGACCCCGAAAGTGTGTTGCATAGAAAACCTAGTTTTCTTTAGAAAGGCATGTTTTATTGGTGAGTGACTGTGGATAAGGTGCTTTCGCGAACTTCCTCCTTTCCGAATAAATGTATTCATGACAAGAAAAAATTGGGGTCCATTACCAAACCGTTACAAAAAGTCACGTAGGATCTAAGCGAGTAAAAGCGAGATTTAGGTGTATTAATTTAATTTGAAAGCTCAATAGCACTTCATTATTTTGATTTCAAAATGTTCTGAAAATAAATCTCAACAGAATCGGAAAATCTACATAAATTATAAAAAAAGCCTTGGAATATGTGTTATAATTTTCAGTAAATTGTTTGAAAGAAGTATTGTCGTTAGGGAATCACTGTCAGTAAATTATGTTTGAATACAGTGCCTTGAAAAAAATAGTTGTACTTCCTGAAACTATTTACATTTTTTCTACTTTACAATCACAGACATCACCATTTTAATTGAAAATTTACTGTAAATGATCAGCCAACAAAGTAGAACATAATTGTTAAGTGGAGTGGAAATGACATCCATCCATTTTCTGTACCGCTTGTCCCCACGGGGGTTGCGGGCGTCATCGGGCAGTAGACGGGGGAGACCCTGAACCGGTTGCCAGCCGATCGGAGGACACACAGATATGAACAACCGTCCGCACTCGCACCTAGGGGCAATTTGGAGTGCTCAATTGGCCTACCAAGCATGTTTTGGGGATTTGGAAGGAAACCGGAGTGCCCGGAGAAAACCCACGCGGGCACGGTGAGAACATGCAAACTCCATGCAGGGAGGGTCAGAGGTGGAATCGAACCGGCACCTAACTGTGAGGCGGACATGCTATCCAGTGCGTCACCGAGGCACCCTGGAAATGACATTACTTTTCAAAATGTTAGGAAATCTGGAAATTGTGGTATATCCTTACCCATGTAAATATTTTGTTTGTCTCTACCATCTTAGCGCATCTAGACTACAATTCATGTGCTACTTTGTGTTTTGGTAATGTCAACAAAATTCATTCAAGTTTGTGATTGTAAGGTTACAAAAGTTTAAAAGGTTGAAGGGGTATGAATACTTTTTCTAAGGGACTGTAGCATCATTGGCCAATTCATTAAAACTGAATACAATGAAAATTCCATCATATGCACCACAGAGATGAATAAGAGCCAGCGCTCCATCTCTAATTTCAGGAATACATTTGCCAGTAGATTCCTTTACTCTTCAAGAAAAATTCTGAATAGAGCAGTGGCACACACTGGAAACCTCACAGCGGAGGAATAGAGTGGAAGGTCACACTATGTATATTGCGCCATTGTGCCTTTTCCTTCTCAAGAGGTAAGTCTCCAGAAAATCTTTGTCTGTACAAATAATGGTTCTATGGCACAAAGACAAGGCATGATGTGTCACATGAGGTGCAGCAGCAATGCATTCTTTTTTTTGTAGCCCGAGCATGAACTGTGTGAAGCAGCAAGCGCTTTTATTAATGAATCACCTCAACCACTCATCGGTGCAAACGATATTCTTAAATCTATGCTACACAGAACACTTGGTCCTCCCCGACATATACACTGAAGTGTGAAAGAGTGCAGGCATGTGTCCAGAAAACAAAAATGAAATTATTGTAGCAGTCACAAGTGTTTGTCTTCATCACCACACCACATCAGTGCAAAGACACCCTCAGCCACCAGAAAGCATCTAGGTAGTACAGGGTCAGCAATCGAGGTGAAAATATTGCACGCGGACTAAAGTCAACAACTCCACTGCAATGGCACAACGCAGGTGGCACACTTAAGATTTTTTTTTTTTTGCCCAACACAAACGAAACACAACTAAAAAGAAATTGCGAAAACACACCCAGATTCTTTATTGCAGCCCAAATCCTGTCGTCTTTTTCTGCCCCCTCCCCCCAAAACATATCCACATATTAAAAATCTTTTGAGTCTGTAACTTGTAACGAACATTTGAAGAGTGCATTTTGGCAGTAAGTTAAATCTTGTTCCGGTCGGGCACAGCCAAGAAAATTGAAGGGTCAAACCACACAGCCACGATTTGTTTTGGAGATCATCAAAGTCTTGTGCTCTTCTTGTTCTACCCTGCCTCCTTGTAGCCACTCCCTTTCCCACGGTCATGTGATCACATTCCTGAGGCACCCAGCCCTATGCCAGCAGTGTGGCTCATGCATGGCAGTGTCTGAATGGTCTTGGGGAAGTCGTGGGTGAGGAGTCGTCCATTTTCTCCTCCGCTCCCGTTACCGCTCATCCTGGTCAGGGTGGAGCATCGCATTGCGTCGTTAATGGATTGCTGTTGGACACAATACAATCAGACTGCAGATTAGAATGATCATATATGTTTGGACGACCAGATAACAAAAAAGATGCAGTTGCCACTTTGACCTTATTATAAAATCTGTGTATTATTGATTTTTGCCTCTCTGAATGTGATGCTGGCAGATGACAAAACAACAATTAATATTCCCAGTAGCACAGTGGCCTGTGAAATTTTTTGAATGTGTTAGCCTAAACAATAAGTCTTATATTTATCAGAGAATATAATTTTGTGAGTGATGCAATCCAAACATGATAAAAATGATCAAAGTATATTATGATCTAACGTTTAAAATTACACTGTGACATCCGACTTTTTGATTCTTTCAATAGAAAAACACAAGTTTCCCAAAATCAGCTATAGTCTTCCTTCCCTTGTTCCACTCCCTCAAGATCCATCCATCCATTGATCTATTATCTGTACCGCCTGTCCTCACGGGGGTCGCGGACGGGGAACTGGTTGCCAGCCAATCGCAGGGCACACAGAGACGAACAACCATTCGCACTCACACCTAGGGGCAATTTCAAGTGCTCAATTGGGCTACCAAGCATGTTTTTGGGATGTGGGAGGACACCCATGCGGGCATGGGAAGAACATGCAAACTCCACACAGGGAGGGCTGGAGGTAGAATCGCACCCTCCTAACTGTGAGGCGGACGTTCTAACAGTGCTCCACCGAGCTGCTGTATTATATTCATATGGGTAGAAATCGTATAAATTAAGTTTTGGAGCTGGAACAGGTTAATGGCATTGCCATTCATTTCAGTGAGAACCATAAGCACAACTTATGATCTTTTGGAGTAATAAACTTGGTTACAGAAACCAATTGTAACTGACGTAACAAAATTTGGACAAACCTAAGAGGGCTTTTATCGATCATGAACCTAGTATAATGACAGTCTTTCATTAAGCCCAACTCCTTGCAAGACTGCAATTATGATTGTCACTATTGGTTACCTCAGCTTCAGTATTGTCGATTTGATTTTTTTAGGGGTGGGGAGGGTTGGTAGTCAAACCATGGCAATAAAGTGTTGAAGAAAGTGTGGGTAAGAAGCAAGCTAAGGCTCCATTCATTGGAATAATTGCTCCATTAGGTGACGTCATGTCGGAACGGTTAGGTACGCTGTTTGTGGCTGCCGACGGTTCGGGAGCTGATTAATTTTCAACAAAGCACACATGATCTGGAGCAACCTCTGAGTGCTGTGCTGCAACTCGTGAATCACGCTAATAGGAACAGCATTGTTGTGTTCTGAGTCAGACAGCATAAAGGCACGGCAGCTCCTCAGCAATTTCATCAGCATACTGATCGAGTGCCCGTTTGCATGCTGATTAAAAGTAGATCGAAAAGATACCCTACAAAAAGGTCCCCCCTCCTGTTGTGCATTTTCTGCTTATTAAAAGAGAAGGTGAGCCAGAGAATGTCAAAAGATTGTTGATTGATCACAGGACCAAATGACTAGTTCTGTAAACTACGTGAAGGGAAACTTTTTGTGTAGCGGGAAATTAATAGCAACAAATTCATACTTTGAGACTTATGAAATGCAATAATAAGGTTCTACATTAAAGCAGTGATGGAACACAGGCCTGCCTTATGGTATACATATAAATAATGTTCAACCACAATGGGGACTGCTTTGCAAGACAGTCAGAAAAAAGAGCAGAAGGGACAGGGGACAGATTTATTCAGAGTGACAGAAGTAGATAGATGCATCACTGTAATTCAAATTGCCTTTATACCTTTTCCTCCAACTTCTGTCTACAGCATGTGTGTAGGTGTGTGTGTGTAATGTAAGAGATGTTTCAACAGTCTTCTGCAAAAAGATAATGCGGAGTTTTGTGTTATATTTGACTGCAATGATGTATAGGGCATGGGGAGGGAATATGAAATTTAGGATTATGCAGGAATCAAAATCAAACTTTATTCACACACTTTATTCACGTGAAGTGATTGTATTTCGCTCAAGGGATCAAATTCCTCTTTTCAACAAAGGTTTTTGATTCTGTGATGTGTGGTGCATTAAGTGGTGAAAAGCCTTCTTAGTGATCTTTTAAGTGAGCCTGGTTCAAGCTTTGATTTTGTCAATGTGAAACTTAATTTATCCGAGAGATATATCATGTGATTGGAAGTACTTTGTGTTAGGTCCTAAAATTAAACAGGTATGTGGGCAATTTTGAATTAAGTGATTAAAGGACATCTACAGGCCATCAGTAACACGAAAACTTAGTGAGGGAGCGACAGGAGGAAGGAGAGGTACAGGAGAGCGTTTGAGCTGCGGTGAAAGCCGTGAAAGGCCCTACTGTGGCCACGGTTAGATGGGCGGTGGATGAGGAGGCGGATGTCATCATCATCATAATCATCATCATGGCTTAATCACAGCATTTCCTACCCCGTGGCTGTGCTCTGCCCTTATATCTTAACAGTGTTGTTGGCGTACAGGCCGTAGCTCTGCAGCTCTGTGTAGGGGGCGCTAGCACCACTGTCTAAGGCTGAGCAGTGAAAGGCCTGAGCAGCTGAGGCAGCAGCGGCTCGTGCGGTTGACACCTTCATTCGGCGTGACTCCGTCCTGGATTTGTAGCAGAACTCCACCAGCGCCACAAGCATGGCCAGGCCCAGGCCGCCAATCAAGATGTAGAAGACTCCGGCCACGTTGCTGAGGCTCAGAGCGCTTGTCTTGTCCTGAAGGGAGTGGCAGGATGGGGGAGCCAATCAGTGAGCAGGGATTTTGGAGCATAGCAACAGACAACATTCACATTTAAGCACTCATGATTGAGTGAGGATGTTCCCACCCACACAGACACAGACACCCACACACCCACACACACACACACGCACGCACGCACGTACACACGCACGGGCACGCACACCCACACACACACACGCACGCACGTACACACGCACGCGCACGCACACGCACGCACACACACACACACACACGCACACACACACACACACACACACACACACACAGCAAAGTGCAAAAATGCCTTCACTACATGACATACAATTCTATATAGTTGTACATCCATATACTATAATCATTGGCCACAACATTAGGGACACTTCAGTAAGAGCTCCATCGGGGGCACAATTGAGATCCAATGGAAAACAATATTAGTTGGCCACTGGTGAAAGCAACACTAAACAGCTTGCATTTAAAGAGCAGGTCACGGTGTACCCAATGTTTTGACCAACGTTAGTGTCCTCAGTTATTGATACAGAAAGACGCAATCAATGTATACTATGAGACTTACAAATCAAGAGATGTCAATGGAAGTCACACACACACACACATCCGTGCATACACACACACGCACACACATACAAACATAAAACCAAACAAATATCACCATAAGAACATATTCAAGGCTTATCAGTGATACAATTTAAATGGATAACGCCATAATTTATAGGTATTTTTAGGTAGATTCAGGTGACAATGACTACTCTCAGAACCACAAGGCCATCTGCACATGTACTCAAGTGTTAATTTGATGGCAGATTTGGACTTCATGAGGACATATTAGAGCCACATGAGCCACAACCATTGCGCTGTACAACATGCCTATAGCCACATTGGTAAAATTCGAATTGTGAGTTTTGTTTGATCACTTGTCCAGCGATAATTAAATGAAGTAATTATGTTTCACTTCTTTCATGACACAGGCCACACATTAAATGTTGCCCCGTGCTATTGTAATATACCTATATCTGTGAAATGACAAATTTTAAGCACTCAAACAGATTTGATTTTTTGCTATAAGTCTGTTTTATGGCTGAGTAATGTTGAGCTGCATAATGAAGTATTATATGAAGTTGAGTTTCATATTGGAAGGCTGTTGTCAAATTATGTGTTGTGACTGCGTGACAGGCTGCAGGTTATCAGACTAAACTGCAGCAACATGATGATTGTCAGAGTGAAATTCCTGCTGCCAAGCAACATTTATGCTCATTAAATTATCTTTATGGGCATTTATATACCCTCAAAATAAACGAGATTCATGCCTCAACGCTATGCTGGTTGCCGGTTTGTTTTCTTGGGATAAACACAACTGGCGCATTTGTCTCCCAGCAACAAAAAGAAATGGGTATAAACAAGTACTGTTTAGAAATACAAGATAGTGGCAAATAATCTCTGAGGCATTTTTCATAAGAATGCCTGTCAAATAATAGAGAGAACTGGCTTCTCGCGGAGAATGAAACCAAAGTGCAAACACATGCGATATGACTCAGGGTTGAGTTTACAGACAGTAGTGGAAGTACGATTTTGTTCAGCAGTTAATCTTTTGACCTTTGAGCAATTTTAGAAACTGAAATGCATGCATTTCCTTTTAAAGAAGTATAATTACAGGATAGTAATCTTGACACAAAACAAAAACTATTTGAAACTTATACAAACATTTCTTCAACTATTTTAAAACCTAAGCCATCAGATTGCCAATAATGTACGTGCCTGGATGTAAGGCAATAATTCAAATGTTGTGAAAATTACAAATGGCTGAAAACGTTTTCTTTTTTTATTTTATAGAATCAGAATAAAATATCCTTATTTAATGAATCCTGTACAGCAGTTAAGTAACATCCAATTCTTTATGTTGGGCAACACTTTTAAGAATTGATCAGGGGTGTTTAATAGCATACATTTAAATTGTATTGTGCAGGTGCAGAATAACATTTTGTCAAATATTTAACATGGCTGAAAACAATTTAAGGACGTTCCCGCTCCCTACCCAAAATCATGAATAAAAAAAGAAGTAATTGATAGATTACATTTTGGAAGGAGTGACAGCCCCCCTTTTAATTTTTCATAAATTTAATTTCAATTATCGAGAAAGTTACTTTAGGATCAAGAATTTGAAATTGAAATAAATAGGACTATTGTCTTTTATCCCGGCCAGTACTGTAGAAGCTACGGCTAGAGTGCACAATTGATCAGAGGCCTCTCGGCCTAGATTTGGGGCTGGGCTAGGATCAGGACAGGGTTGTGCTGGGAGGTGCTGTGAGGAGACAGAATCAGGATAGAGACTAACCTTTCTTCCGGAGTCCTTGTTGCCACATTCCCCTTTATCGTACCACCATTTGTTTTTCAGTTTGTCTAAGACGGCTTGCTCATTGAGTTTCAACACCGCTAGGTTTACTGGGATTCTTCCAACCACAAAGAAATAACATAAATAACATATTATACCATGTTATTTTATGTTATTGATTCAGAAACATAGCAAAATACATTCACGCGATAATACTTGAGCTGCGCTACGGTTAAAGATAGGAGAAAGTATCACATCACACACATGCACACCCACACACATAAATACAGATGGGATAAACATCATTAGGAACTTTGGAATCAAAGTGATATGCATTAATACTCCATCTAGCTTGTTGTGCTTGCTCCCTAAGGCAGTAGATGTGTATTACTATATCACTTTGGGTAACCGGCACACTGCACACCCTCCTTTGTCCATCACTCATGCTGATTATGCTTTGACCAAAGAGTTTTTGAACTGGATTTTGCTTTAAATACAACTGTTGCAGCATGTAGTTTTTCTTGTTTTTATGCTGGAACGGTATCGCAGTGAGGGTTTGCCGGTTACCCCCCTCCCCATACAAGTACCACGCACCCAGTGGTGGTGGTCGGTTAACCCCAGGGGTTATCAAACCGGCTCTGACCTTGGAGTCCCCGCCCCCGCTGCCGCACTCTCCCTTGTCGTACCACCACTTGTTTTTCAATTTGTCCAAGAGGCCCTGCTCGTTCAGTTTTAACACTGCCAGGTTTACAGGGTTTCTTGAAAATAATATGAAACGATAGCCATTAGGAAACACTCTATTGTAGGCGACAGAAATAAGGAGGTAAGAATCATGTGGTGGTGGTGATTATGACAACATTGACTTATTTACTAATTGAAGCTCCTGCATGTAGCTACTGATATGAAGCAGGAGCCCTGGCTTTAAGATGCACATGTTTGAGATATGTGTGTTAATTGTACATCTGCAGTGGGCTGAAATGCTGGATGCCCATAGAACAATCGAGTCAGGTTTTACCAAGGAGCGGCCTCAGAGGGAGACGCAGCAGGCACTATAAATGGAGATGTCTTGGATGCGGAAGTCTGTCTACAGATGGCAATTTCCTTTCAGTGACGACAACGTGTGGATCGCTATGGTAACCGCCAGATCGATATTCAACCCCAAACCGCCTCCTAGTGTATTGAAGCTCACAACGACTGATTTATCAGCAAAGCCAAATGTACTCAGGCCCTTAGAAAGACAGTCAGGGTTTTACTTGTAGAAAACAAAACTGAAGAAAATTATGGGACAGACTACAGATGATGTTTTGAACATCCATCATCATCCTCCTCATTCAAATCATCTCCTTTGTGGCTGCACGCTCCCTCTGGTGAGCGAGCGTATTTCCTGTCGCTGACGAAAGCAGACAAAGACACTCCTAACTCACAAATCATAGAAAAGAAGAATCAGCAATCAGACTTTGATTATGATTGTGAATATCTGCCGTATTTTTCATCAAATTACTGACACGGCAGCTCTCACTGCAGCTAGATTTGTTTCTCGTATCGGTCTTCCTTTCTGACTGGATGTAGGAAAGTCTTTATTTGCAAGCCTGAGTGTACATAACATCTGTAGGGAATACAACCACAATAGCCTCTGAATTGGTAAAACCCGTGAATTCTTTCTCAGTCTCGCACTTGGACAGAAAGAAAGAAGTCAAAGTGCATGGACACGGATGGTCAGGAAATTCGTTTGTTTGTTTGGTCACTAGGTTCAAGACCATCTGATGTCCATTTAGGGAGGTGGGATGGGATTAACGGGCTGGCGGGCATGTTGGTGGCAGGAGATCATACATATTCAAAATGTATGACAGGACATCAAGACAAATTAAAAAATGTATATTGTCAGCAAAAGCAGTCAGCGCCTTCTGCAAAAACAAGAGTTATGTCATCTGGGCAACAATGTGAGCATATTTTCATAGCTTTCCAATAGGGATGGGCATTTCATTATATTTTTGTAATGAGTCAATATCGATTATTATTGTTATTTTTTTCAATCTCTCTTTCTATACACTGTTCCCACTAGTTGAGTCGGAATCAAACGGTCAAATCTGCTGGTTGCTGCGAAGTAAAACTTGGACTTGGTTGATACAAGACACAATGAATCAACAGCAATCAACGTTAGTTGAATATGCCCGTCCCTACTTTCCAAAAAATGAATGCATGTCATTATTTCCTCTTTACCTGAAAAACAAAGAGTTTATCTGTGTTGTTTTTCAGATTAATAGAAAATGACGCATGCATTTCAAACTACAGTGCATTGATGTTTTTCAAAAACGTATTTGTTGTCCACTGTGCTGAAAACATCAATTAAAAATCACAAATTGCTTCTGTGTGGTATCACCAATTTGTTTGTGGCACCTTGAAAGCAAAAGGATTAAACACCACATAGGGAGAGAGCTTCTGAAGGTCCTCAGCAAATTTACTCTACAATGTAGATGACTTTATGACTTTGAAAAAGATTTCAACACTTGACTGGCACTATTGAATCCCATTCTAGTCTCATTTAAAAGATGCTGTGATTGAACTACTGCAAGCATTTCTTGTCAGTTTTATCTGACCTTTTGGCTGCGAATCAAGGTGGAAGCCCAAATGAATGCTTTGCAATTTTGAATGAAATTTCACTATATGGCTCCTTTCATTAAAATGAATGAGCCTTATTAGTTATGGATTAAAGGCTTCAGATAGCACTGGCTGCAGCTCTCCCTCTCTGCAGCACCAGAAGCATGAATGGTTGATGTAATGCAAAATGGCAGCTGCTACACTTGGACATTGATGGCAGAAGAGCATTCAGCATACATTATCATTAGTTACATCAATTATCACACTTAATAGGCCACATATTCAATTTGGTTGACTCGACACTCGCTGGTGTGAGCCCTGGCTTAAGGCAGGTGGCTGCGTGAATGTTCTCTTCACTGGCCTCCTGCTTTGAGGGCCCATTGGCTTATGATGGACACATTTACCATAAATTAGTGTGAATTTTTTTAAGTGTGGTTGCATTACATGCCCTAAAGTTGAGAGGATAATTCATTTCCAAAGCCACCAGAACCGCTCATAAGAAAAACATGTGTAATTCACTGAATAATAGTATTGCTCAACTGCATTTAAGCAGGCGCTCACAAGTTTGAGTGTATTATTTCCTAAAGATACAACAGTGTGTTTAAAGAAACAAACAGACCTGAACATACTTAAACAATGCATGTAACTTCACTGCTCTATTAATCAGTACATGCATAATCATAATAATAAGGCAATAAAAATGAAACTAAACAAAGCATATCATGGTAGAATAAAATTACACGATTTAGCTCATGCACAAACTTAAATAAAAGCTTCCCTGAGCTTTTATTCAGCTTTGCTGCAGTGTCGGGTTTTACCTGAGAGGGGATCCCTTAGGAGTGGCAATGCCATAACCTTTTGAGTCCAGATTCCCTCCTACTTTCATTGTGTCACAGGGCTTCCTCTGCTCCATATACTCATTCATGGTGGATTCCAGCAAGTAGGCATACTTTCCCTTGGATTTCCGAACTCTTATGACACCCTCGTCTGTGGTCTTGACGAAGACAGATGGGTCAGCAGCCTTCATGTAGGACCACATCTTCTCAAACACAGCGATTTTAGATCTCTAATGGAAATGATTAAACAAATGTTAATCTGGGGAAGGATACAAAGTCATTTGGAATATTCACACGTGGCACATTATGTTCTTCGATGAATCTTTTCTTATGAAAATCTTCTTGACCACAGTTGCATGCAACATACTAAATGTAGTTGCAGAGTACACAACGCACACAATCTACCCACCATTTTATATGCTGCTTATTGTCTTTAGGGTGTTGATATGGCCAGAGGTATGATACAGTGGTCAAATCTTATAACCAACAACCATTCATATTTAAACCTATGGGCAATTTTGAGTCTTCAACTGACCGAGCATGCATGCTTTCAGAATGAGGGAGGAAGTTGTAGTACGCAGAGAAAACCTCATTCACCAATATACAGTAGCTACAAATTTAAATATCTTATTTTTGCAAATGTTAAGGGAGATACTTTTTTAAAATAGTTTTTCATAAATCAAGACCTTAATTCCAAGGCACATTGTGCGCATGTAGGGAACTGATAATTCACCCATTTCACATTGTGCAACGTGGGTCCCTCCACATCTAATAAGGCTGTGGAAATCATGTCGAAAAAAAACCAAGATAAGAAAACCACAGATGTAAGAAATGGGTATTGACAATGCTAATTAAGGTCAGTTGGCAGGTTCTTCCAACTTGACGAAGTGCTTTGCATCATTCACCAACATTTCTTTCTAAACCGAAAAAGGGTCAATTAAATTTGAGATTATTTTGACAACATTGTCACCTGTGTTCAAATCCTGCAAAGAGATTATGCGCAAATTCACACTTTGTAGTAAAGAAGATTTCTTTTGTTTTAAAGCTCTTACCCTGAAAAACTCTTTAGTTGAGCCAGCATCCAGTGTCCCATAGGCAATCTCCGTTTGCTTGGCCAAATCTTCAGCACTCTCTATAGGGGACACCATCCTCTCCACAGTTAGGAAAGCCGCCAAGTTGGCAGTATAGGATGAGATAATGATGAGGGTGAAGAACCACCAGACACCTCCCACAATGCGGCCGGACAGGGAGCTAAGATCAGAGAGATGACATCATAGGATGGTCAAAAGTTAGTGTTAAATAAAGGAACGGTTAAACAGGCAGCATTTGTATTTGCTTTCCAGGTACATAAAAACTTGAATATAATAATTATAACAATCTCCAAATTTCAGGAAATATTGAAGCACATAGACTTGAACTAGAGTCAAGCGATATACAACTTATATTTTCCTTGATATTCTATGTAATTTTAAAAATACATGCTTTATGGGTTTTAAGTGCGGATAGTCAGTGTAAAACCTTTCACTTCCTACCCCCCAGTGAACACCTTAATTGTTTTGACAGTGTGTTTTGGACCATTATCTAGATGAGGTTTTCATCATCAAATTGAAATTTGTTTGGCTGCATTTTTATTTATTTCCAGACAACATTCTTTTGTAGAAAACTGAGCTGCTCCCATCATCTGATGAGCCTTTTTTTTTTTTATAAGGCAATGTCATCCCTGGCCTTCCTATTTCCCTTTTCCATGTGCAGTTTATATCTTTACGTCTGCACTTCTGTTCATATTCATGACCTTCACTACTGCCCTTTGGTTGTTGCTGATTCCATTAACAGTTATTTTTTCTTACACGTTTCAACATGTTTCTTCTGCTCATCATGGCTGTTGTTTTCCTTCATCTACCCATTTGAAGTCTGTTACTTATTCCACAAGGGGTGAATCACTTCTTCAAGGCATTACAAACAGTTTTCACCAGCCAGGGCCAATGCCTGCAGTATGGCATTACAAACAGTTTTCCCTAGCCAGGGCCAATGCCTGTGGTATGGCCTTATTTCATTTTCCAACCTCTCTCTTTCACATTTGCTGGTTTTTCATTCGTAGACTGCTCTTTGCTTTTCATGTGGCTAAAACCTTCAACCAGTATAAATTTAGTCGTCAAGGACAAAATACAACAGAACCTCCTGAGTCAAATCCCTGCATTTCCTTGCAGTACATCTTTCTATAAGCAAGCATTTTGAACAGCAACGCTTGAAAACGTGTTGTATCTATCAAGTGCAATGGCACAGAGCTGGCGCAATGAAAATGACACATATCTGAACTAAAGGGAGGATTCATGATTGCACCTTTGTGTCAGGGCAAAATGAGTATGCACATGAAGTTGGAAAAGAGTGAGAGAGTAAAATGTGATCATTTCAGATGCTTTTTTGATGAGGACTAGATGATGAAAGTGCAGCCAGTGGAGACATAAAGTTTAAGGCGAGGCTTTGAAAAATGTAAATGTGGAGAATATGGAGCCGTCTGCACAGTGTGTCTAAATATACGTATGTGGAATGTCCATCTTAGCTTCCGAGACTTCAATGTGGGGGAGAAACAATCGCAATTTTTTCCTGTCACTTCTTTCCAAAAAAAAGTCTCTAGTACTTCTGCTTCCAATTTGCATGTGATTATAAAACAAATTACTGTTATAAAAACTAACATGCAAAATGCCAAATAAAACATTTGAATAATAACAATGTTTAAAGCAGTGATTAATTGGGTGTGCCTTAAGGAAATGATTAGTTTTAACTTGAATAGTCTGGAAAACGTTGTTTAAAATCTATGCAACTATACATGCTTTATATTACCAGTACTAGTAAAATTGCCATATTGAGATATGAAGGTTCACTGTTTTTGGGGCAAAATTATGTATCAAATGTACTAAAACATGTTGACTGAGCCTGGCATGTCAGGCTCAACACTGCTGGGGTGTCGCATCAAATGCATTTTTTGAGGCGGGGCAAACTTGAACAAACTGTCAAAGGAACCAATCAGCAGAGTGGATGTAACATAAAAGAAAAAAAAAATCCACGTCGACGTTTGAAAAAAAATGCTTCCACTTCCGTCAGTTGTTGAGGTTTAATTATCTGTTATTGCAGAATGATGTGAACAAATTATTGTTTCTCGCGTGCCATTTTGAATGAGGATGGACTCTCGCCACCAAAGAGTGACGTTGCGCACTTCACTGAAAATACCCGACTTTGATTGGGTGGTTCGTTTTGAACTGAAGCCGAGGCAGCCGCAGTGAATGGGGTGGTTTCCAGAATCACTTATTTAGTGGGTGTGGCTTGCCAGGGTAATCGCTGCTTGGTATCGGTGACCACTCACGATTTGAATATTGGTCTGACAAACAAACTGGTAAACATCCCTTGTATAAATGAATATCTTTCTGACAGTGCCAAACTAAATTGAATGCTCTTTAAAAAGGCCACATCCTACAACACTAATCTCATTAGCTTGCCCTAAATTGTTGCCAATTAATGTATGCTATAGGAATACCAATTTCCACAAACGCACACTATCATATGGTAAATATAAAGGTAGTATATCCTATGAACCGGCAGAGTCTGGGGAACTGCTAAAATTCTGCTGATTAAAGCACAGAATATGATTATCACTTTTGGGGAATGCAAAAACAAGTGGGAGAACAGATCCAACGAGGGGGTGGCTTGCTTGAGAGACAGACAGGAAAACAGACAGTCTGAGGAAGAAATGACAGAGATTAAAAGTAAACTCCTGCTGCTGCTGGGCTCTGGAGATGCCAGTAAACAGCTGTCTAATCCTTTTGCTTCAATTGCCCTTTTTCTATCCTGTTCGTTCCGATGTTCATCCCTGCATCCACTCACAATTTCCTCTGTGCCCACCTTTCCTTATTTGCTCATGTGCCGGAGTGCTGACAGGGCTTTGTTGTGGTCCACACCTTGGCACAGACACTGAGGCATTCAAGTGTGCACACACTTGGTCCCAGTTGGAGTGTGCTTGCAAGTAAGTCACTGCGAGAGAACAACCAGGTCACTATTTCCATTCTGTGTGTGTGCGTGTGACAGCAGTCCTCCATGCTCAAAGAGAAGAGCACCTGGCACACCCAGACCTGTTTGTTCCTTTTTGTTTCCTCCCAAGCCCATTCCATGGAGCCTCTCTTGCTCTCATCAAATATTAGTGCAGCAGCGCCCTAAGAGCCTTGGTAAAATTAAGCTGTCTCATTACTGTAAGGGAACACCTCCAAGTAGGACTGTAATTTCTTAGCCTCGTAACAGCTATGATTAATCAATTATTCGTTACGCCTCTTTCTTTTTTTCCTCTTTTGAATTTAATTTAATGTAAAAAACAAATGGTAATGGAGGAAGAGCTTGGGCACTGTTTATGGGAACACAGCCGTGGATGACAAAGGCTGGAATGATTAATTGATAACTCATTTGGAAAAGTAGTGAATTAGGAATGTTAACAGAAATTTAAAAAAAAGTATGAGGGGAGCATTCTGGCCTCCAGCTGCCAGTACGATTCGTGTCATACCAAATTGGTTCACCCATTATCATCTACATGGATTATGTAGCTTCATCCTTTCCCCATGCCATAGAAAGTCCTCATTTGTACAATACCCAGTGAAATGCAAATACGATAGGTGGTCGCCTTGAAGTCCAGCACTATGGGAATACTTTCTTCAACAACAAAAGCCCTGCAGGTGCAATGTATGTATGTCAGAGAGGTTCCAGGAGCGGTGTGACAAAAGATGCATTTGAGACCAAAACTCGAACCATCAGTCAGTGTGGGCCGGACGATCAACCAGAATATCTACAAATAGATCCTGTGACGTTTGCTGCATTTAGTGTGTGAGAGTTGTGGCAGAACAACTCATGGCTGCTTCACCATGACAACCGACTTGCGCAGTAACCTGAGTATGTGACAGTTCCTCATAGAGTCAAACATCACCATGGTAGAGCAACCTCCCAACTCGTTCTGTGTTTTGTTTTCTTTCTCAGGCTGAAGAAGGTCAAGGGACCCATTTTGAAGAAGACATCAAGATGACAGTGATGTTGGAGCTACGCAGGATCCCAGACGAAAAAAAAAACCCTTCCTGGTGTGCATGAAGGTGTGGTAGAGAAGGCTGGGAAAATGCATTAGACTACAAGGGGATCACTTTTAAAGAAAAGTAATTGGATTCATTAATAATTGGCAATTGTAGTTTGGATTTTCAGACATACTTTGGATACGTGTTTGTCATAGTGTTCGTGTTCCACTGCTGCAAGAAGAGATTCCGCAATTGCCCCGGCCAGCCTTTTCCATCAGATATATGGTAATAAGCAGTGACTAATAACTTATGGAAGAGCATAGAAATCAGTCATATTACAAACATATTAGGAAGTAAAGAGTTTTAAATTAGAACAGAACAATATTAAGTCATAGTGTGATTTAAACGCAATTGTGTTCTTTTGCTGTGGTCCAAAATATCATCAGACGTAGCCACGGCGTAGTGGTTTGTGCCACACAATGCTTATAGTGCTTAATGAAGTGACGTTAAAGTTGCACTTAATGAAGTTTTTCTCTCTTTTTGTTTCTCTGAGGAATGTAAGACCAATAAACAAGCTGTTGTAGTAGAGGCAAAGTACACAAATGATTGGAGACAGTAATGAAATTAAGTAAGAGTTAAGAGAGCAGGCTATTTTGCTTGTCTGCTCGCATTTCTAGAATTATTGTATCCCAACTAAAGCAGAGCTTTTATTTTCAAGACCACACTAATCAACAAACTTGAGCTGATACGAGAAATAATGATTTCATAAATATCCCCCCCTCTTACCATCCTAAGGTCAATATTAGCATGCTACTGCTTAGAAAAACAGTATGAAAATATTGCTGCCAGCATGCTGCAGCTGCACCGAAAGATGGTAATAGCATTTGTTTTCTTCAGTTGTATGCATGAAACATGACAGATATGGGCTGTGCATGTATGCTGTACAACTTTTTGTCATCAGGGCTGCTGTCTTTGACTCCCAGTGAGAGAGAGAGCCAAAACAACAAAATATCAAAATCATAGAAACACATTATGAAATTCACTCACTATATGAAATAATCAAGAAATTAGAAATGTAGCTGAACCATTGCATTTTCATACACTGGGAGAAAAGCTCGTACTGCTCTTCGAAGAACATCTTACTGTTGCCATGGTAGCCCACACTGCACTCTAAACTGCACAGCTGAGCTGAGAGAGTCTTTAGTGATCTAATTTTTCTGCCTCGCTCTCTGCAAGTCCAATAAGAGCAAGCATTCCCGCCTGTCCGACGGAATTGCCATTACGGTGGGAAAACTTCCATTAGGTCCTCTTCTTAAATCAGTGGCTAACAGATGCATGATTGACTGATAAGCCATTAACATGGCACCACAGTTGATTGCAGCAAAGCCCAGTGCTGCCTTAAACAAGAATGTGAATGTGTTTTAAATGCAGATTAGATATAGTATCCATCTCAAAAGGGACACCATGTTTGTGAAATCCCGTTGGGGTTTGTATACCTGGTTTATGTGCCGGACTGGTTTCTGAGCGAGCGTGCATGTTTGATCACAAGTTGTGTGCATGAGTTTTTTTTTTTTTTTAGATAAATAAAACACAAGTGACGCTGAGAACCAAAATGAACTCTTTGTATGAATAAATCATTCCTCCCCAGTTCGCTGTGACAGCAACTCATAAATGCCACTATTATGCAACTCGGTGAAATGTAACTCGATCTCAAATGTTAATTATAATGATACTAAAAACGATAACAGTTGTGCAGACTGAGATAATCAATTCACTTGAATGAAAATATCATTTGTGCTTCTCTATTTACTGCCAGGCAGTAACCATAACTCAGTGTTGTCTCATATAACTGTAACATTTTGGTGGGTTAGTAACTTAAAATAAATCAGCAGCAGGTGAAATATGAAAAAACAATATTGAATATTGTAAAAAATCTCAATCTGGGTACTAATACATGAAGCAAGATTGTTAGAGAGAAGTAAGAGAGTTAAAAGCTACCCGTTAATGGTGAAACAACCATTCAACACTTATCTTTTATTACAACTGTGATTGTTTCTTCATATATGAAGAGAAACAAAAGTCATGGAAAAGATGGCCATGATAAAACATGATTGTAAGTTGTGTATATGCAGTTCAATGAGGCAAAAGTGCATTACAATAGATTCTGTAATTGTGAAATAAATATAAATAAAAATATTTAAAAAAACAAAACAAAAAACAATAGCCAGTCACTCATTTGTTAAAAAACAAGCACAAACACTGTGGAAGGATGGGCGGTGGGGGGTGGGGGGGCGGTGGTTGGTGACACGGAAGAGGGGTTTGGAAGTCATTTCATGACTTAAACTTTCCATAATTAAGTGTGGATGTGTTGCTTCACAGGTAAACACACATCTGAATGTTTGCATTCATTTTGTCAATGTAGAAGGAGTGTTCGTAAAACAACAACAAAAAAAACGTGATTGTGTTATTTTCAAATGAGCCTTACGAGAGATTCGCTATTGTAGCTCTGAGATCATTCAGCTCAAAGTCCCATTCAAACATTCTGTTTTGTTTTTATACTGCCAATGGATGAAACGCATCTGATTTTTATGGCATAATAAACCTTTCACAAAGCATGTGTTATGTATAACATCTGCCCATCGAGCAGTCTAGTAGTTAAATAACAAGTAGAGCTTTACCTGAATAAAACACTGTAAAACCTAGGGATGGGAAAGTAATAAAAAAAAAGGAGCTTAACATCAGGGGATGGTTTGAGAACAATTGTCAATTTTTGTCTATGTGAAGCCCTTTGAGTCTGCTTGTGATTTAAGGCTATACAAATAAACTTGACTTGACTTGACTTGAAAGTGAAGCTTTAAGATGATTCGTGAACCAGTTGTTGTATTCATTGAGCCCTCTAGATGGCACTTGGTTCACCGCAGGGGTGAAAGCACACTGACTTGCTATTTTCTAAACCCTTTTCTTTCAACTAACAGTGCTATTGAGAGGAGTAAAAAAATACAACTGGTTCGTGAAGCAAATGTTTCCCGATCATTAGAAACCCTCTGTTCATTTAAAACATCTAACAAATAAGTTGTTTGATACACACACACGCGCACACACGTGCACACACGCACACGCACACACACACACACACGCACACATTTGTCATAGAAATGTTTATCCCCAAACAATCAAACAAACAATCTCACTGAGTTGCACAGCCCAACTGAGCACAGATTTCACCGACATACTAAAATGGGCCAAATCTTCACACGGCTTCTACTGTTACGCAGTCTACTGTTATTGACTTTTTTTTTAAGCTTGCTGTAGCCCCAGGTGTTGACAATTCAAGGCCTTGATTGAAGTGTGATGGTGTGGAGCAGCAACTCTATCACTGGAAAAACAAGGCTTGTCATCATTAAAGGCAATCTGAATGCAGAGTGATAAGGAAATCAAATTCTTGGCACAATTGGACATCAGGGACAGTGCCTCTGGATTGGCATACCGGGGCGGTGGTCCCACTTTTAAAGAAGGGGGACTGGAGGGTGTGTTCCAACTCCAGAGGAATCACACTCCTTAGCCTCTCTGATAGGGTGCTGGAGAGGAATATCCATTTGGAGGTATAATTTCAGATTCAGGAGGAGCAATGTAATTTTCGTCTCGGCCGTGGAACAGTAGACCAGCTCTACAGCCTCGGCAGGGTCCCCGAGGGTGAATGGGAGTTCACCCAACCAGTCTACATTTGTTCTGTGGAAGGCGTATGACCGTGTGCCTTGGTGAGTTCTGTGTGGGGGTGCTTCGGGAGTACGTGGTACCAAACATTTTGATAAGAGAAGTTTGAGCCTTATACAAGTGATGTCAGAATTCGGTCTGCATTTTCTGCAGTAATTCAGATTTGTTTCAGGAGAGGGTTGGACTATGCCAATGCTGGCCTTTGTAACCAATTAGGTTCATAACCTTTATGGACATATCTTGAGGGGTTCGGTTTGGTGGCCTCTGTATTTCATTAAAAAAAAAGATTAAAGTCCCAATGATCGTCACACACACATCTGGGTGTGGTGAAATTAGTCCTCTGCATTTAACCCAGGGGTGGACAAACTACGGCCCGCGGGCCACATCCGGCCCACGGCACCGTTTAATCCGGCCCGCCAACCCTGAACAAATTGTATTATTAAACTTTTTTTTTGGGTCATTTTGCCTGCAATGACTGCGTTTCCCCAGTACATGGCGAAGCGCTCGCCTGCGCATTTACTACCGGAAGCTCGGTGCACACTCACAAGTGCGTGTACGTACTCAGTAGTACGGACATGGCGCACTCTCGCTCTATTCGTATCAGTCCCGAATTTAGAGCGTGGGCTTTGACGACAGCATTCTTGTAATTCGCGCGCTGAGCTTTCAGATGCAGTTTTGCGCTAAAGCCACCCACAAACCTTCCCCTGGAATCCTTCCATTAAAATGAGTCGCCCAAGGAAAAGCAAGGTGGACACAGTGCAGAGCGTTTAAAAGAGAGTGGCCAATTTGGCTCGACCTACGCGACGTGACGTTCAGCCACATGAACGTCAACATCATCCCGTCACAGATCGAGGTAAACGGACCAACACCTCGGATCTCTCCTAAGAATTGCCACAACAAATTTTACTCCAGACTATGACGCTCTAGCAAAAAAGGGAGACCAACAACACTGTTCCCACTGAAAATGAACGGGAGGCTCTCAAGTTTATTGTAAAAAAATGCATTTTGAATATGATTTGTACACATAGCAGGGATTGAAACTAGCGACCATTCTCATTTTCAAACAATGCAGGATGCTCAAGGACATTGATGCACCTCCTGTTTGTGACTACCGTTTTTTTCCGTGTATAGTGCGCAAAATTTAACTAATTTATTGTCCTAAAATCTGGGGTGCGCATTATACATGGGTACAAAAAATTTTTTAATTTTTTTTTTTTTTTTTTTTTTTTTTTTTAAGTCCCAATGATCGTCACACACGTAGGGATGCAATGGGTCCCATTTTCATAGTCTTTGGTATGGTCTTAACTAGGCTGGATGTAATTTTTTTTGTTGGCGTTGATTTCTCCGACTGCCCGTAAACGCACCACCGCGCTCCGTGCGCGCACGGGACAGCAAACGAGCAGTTGATCAAGCAAGCGTCTGATACGAGAGCATTGCGGTCGCATGGAGCGTGTTTGAAGTGAACAGCAGAGAAGAAAGGCAAAGTGTTGTGAAATAAAATGCACAGAACGGATGCGCAAGACACGTCAGCTATATAAAGAGCGAGAGTTGTTTTCTTCCTATTAGTTTCAATTCACAGTTTAATTAGCAGTTTCAATCAGCAAATAACAAAATGCGTATTACAGGTAATATTTTATTTCACAACACTTTGCCTTGTTCCTTTGGTCTCTGCTGTTCATCCTAAAACACAAAGGCGCTCTTTAAGCAATGCGCCAGTGAGCGCCCGGCGCGCTGCGGTTGCGCGACCGCACCAAATTAAGCTCCCTGCGCAGTGCGCACTGAGGTCCACTTAAATTTTAGAAAGTACATCAGGACTTTAAAAATATCTTCTAAATTTCAGCGACGGCTCTGTCACAATAATCAACCAGCGCGGTGCAGTTGGGCGGTCGGCGGCGCGCTACGGTTGAGCGTTCTCTCGCGCGCTCTCTCTCTTGCTCTCTCTCGCTCTCGCACACACGCAAACGGGATATCATACGGAGGCCGCCATTACAGATGCGCAGAACGGATGCGCAAGACACGTCAGCTATATAAAGAGCGAGAGTTCAGTTCTCTACCTAAATCCGTATTACAGGTAATATTTTATTTCACAACACTTTGCCTTGTTCCTTTCTTCTCTGCTGTTCACTTCAAACACGCTCCATGCGACCGCAATGCTCTCGTATCAGACGCTTGCTCGATCACCTGCTCGTTTGCTGTCCCGTGCGCGCACGGAGCGCGGTGGTGCGTTTACGGGCAGTCGGAGAAATCAACGCCAACAAAAAAAATTACATCCAGCCTAGTTAAGACCATACCAAAGACTATAAATATGGGACCCATTGCCTCCCTGCGTGTGTGACGATCATTGGGACTTAAAAAAAAAAAAAAAAAAAAAATTAAAATTTTTTTTAAAAAAAATTCATAAAAATTGGGTGCGTATTATACATGGGTACAAGCTTTTTTCCAGCATCAGCATGCCATTTTTAGGGGTGCGTACTATACATGGGGGCGCACTATACACGGAAAAAAACGGTAATCTTAACCTGTAAAGTTCTTAAGGCTTACTTTAAGGAAGTTTTTCCCGTTTCCTCACCTCTGTTACCAGGTGTTTGCGAGTTAAAATTCTGCTCTGATTTTCAGATACCCCTCACCGTGTTGCTGTTTTGATTACTTTATTTGGATGTATGCTCTCACCGATTCTTCAAGATGATATATTTGGTCAGAATGTTTGCCGTTTGATGTGATCTCATAAGATAAACATCTTTCATTAATCTGACCTGCAGGCACTGAAGTGATGAAGACTGTTATTCATAATAACAGTGTCGTATTTTGTGAGAATCACTGATAGCAGTTTTTTAGTGAATTATTATTATTATTATTTTAATGCTGTTAATAAATGCATTTGTTTTCAAAAAACTTGTTTGGAATATCCATGCTTTACTACCTACTAAAGGCCAAAATCTTTTATGCAATGACTTTTACAGGTCGCTTATATGACTTCACACAAAGCCTACGTCCATCTGCTCCTGGTTCGGCCCTCCGGTCCAAATTTAGAACCCAGTTCGGCCCGCGAGTCAAAAGGTTTGCCCACCCCTGATTTAACCCATCCCCGTGTGATTTTAATCCATCGCCTGGGGGAGAGTGGAGCAGTGAGCAGCAACGGTGCCGCGCTCGGGAATTATTTGGTGATCTAACCCCCCAATTCCAACCCTTAATGCTGAGTGCCAAGCAGGGAGGCAATAGGTCCCATTTTTATAGTCTTTGGTATGACCCGGCCGGGGTTTGAACCCACAACCTTCCAGTCTCAGGGTGGACACTCTACCACTAGGCCACTGAGCTGGTTTATCTTTGCTTGTTGCAGATGGTGGTTGGCTTTGTCAAGCTGTGATCTCCAACTCACAGAAGCGGTTCGTCGCCGAGTGTAAAGAGGTTGGGGAGAAATTCAGCACCTCCAAATCTGAGACCTGGTTTTCAGTCAAAGAAAGGTGGATGAGCAAGTATTTTGAGGTCTTGTTCATGAGTGAACATGGAGGTGGGCAATCAGTGCAGCATCTGTTGTGGCTCTGCCGTGCTGAAGAAGGAGCTGAGTCAAAAGGCAAAGCTCTTTACCTGTCGATCTAGATTGCTACCCTCACCAGCTGTGGGTCAAGATCACGGATACAAGTGGTGGAAATGAGTTTGTGTCCGGGTTCTCCCTTAGAAATAGGGTGAGAGGCTCGGTCATCCGCATGGGACTCAAGAGTCAAGCCACCGTTCCTCCATGTTGAGAGGAGCCAGATGAGGAGGTTTGAGCATCTGATTATGATGTCCATGGATGCCTCCCTGGTGACATGTTTCAGGCATGTTCCACAGGCAGGATCCACTGATATCTGGCCTGGGAATGTTTTGGGATCCCTCTAGAAGAAGTTGAAGAAGTGGCTGAGGAGAGGGAACTTCCCTGCTGAAGCTGCTGCCTCCGCGACCTAAACCTGAATAAGTGCTAGTTGGATGGATGGATGGATGTTTCTGCATGATGGACAATTAACTCGCTTGTAGTTAGTAGTGATGTTTAACTACAATACCTGTTATTCCAAGGTGTTTTAAACTAACATGAAAAAACTAAAATATGATTAAAAACACACTGGCAATAAAAAAGATTATGGTGTACATATAACATATGTAGTCGAATATTATTATTGAAAAATTTGGACTTGACTATGGCTGGAGTCACCCTTTCTAATTAAGCTGAGCTGATTTCAGTGCATCCTTGAAGGCAATAGTATTGCTCATTATTTTTCTACAAAAGTTCAAAATTCTGGGTTCAAGTTACAATTTACTGCAAGAATATGAATGAAGAAACTGACAATGGTGAATTTTACCCTCCTTGTGGTGGTAGGAGGGTTCCAAGAGATGACAGCAAAAATAACTCATGGATCACATATGCCATCCTCCCAGGTTACTAGTGATACATCCGTTACCGCCACGCAAGAGTGTGAGTGACAGAGCTCATTAGTGGGGGGAGGTTTGCAGGACAAACATGCATGATCCCACACACAATTGTGCACGCTAGTGCCTTCTGGGAGAATATGCTGAATGAAAGTGAGAACAGTTGTAATGACTAGAGTTGTGAAAATGGAATTATATTTGCTTATCAAATTCATTAGTGATTGAGTAATCATTTAGTCTAATGAACTTAAAAATGTCCAAGCCCTCCGATTTCAGCCTCTCAACAGTATTTAATCTCTGAATTCTGTAGTCCTTCGCAAAAGCAGATTTATTATTTTTTCTGTTGAATCAAATAACCAAAATAAGATCTGTGCAAACATTTGTTATTAATTGGGAAAATAATGACTGGGGATCGAATACAACATCCATCCATTTTCTGAAATGCTTAGTCCCCATGGGGGTTGCGGGCGTGCTGGAGCCTATCCCAGCCGTCATCGGGCAGTAGGCGGAGAACACCCTGACCGGTTGCCAGCCAATCGCAGGGCACACAGAGACAAACAACTATTTGCACTCGCACTCACACCTAGGGACAATTTGGAGTCTTCAATCAGCCTCCCAAGCATGTTTTTGGGATGTGAGAGGAAACCGGAGTGCCCAGAGAAAACCCACGCGGGCCTGGGGAGAACATGCAAACTCCGGGATGGCACCGGTGACCTTGCATTTTATGTTGGATACATCACACACAATGTATGCTAACTGTATATTACAACATCTACTTATGTGTTAACGTTGGAATGTCTTTAATGGGACCAGGGTAACGTAAACACACAGGCCAAAAGAGGCAAAGAGGGTAATCGTCTGTGTGGAGGCGGGCTTTTCAGCCGAGCCTCACTTTGTTGACATAGCAAAATACATATCCCCACATGACAATAATAAAGTCATTCTCTAGGCAAACAGAGGTGAGCAGGTTAACAAGAAAATGATTCAGCTATGAGGGGCAGATGAAAGTCTACTTGAGTCATTAAAAAAAAAAAGCACAACTGGTGGAAGAACAGAAAAATAGATGGCTGGAGAGACAGACAGAAAAATGGACATGAATGGATGGATGATAGATGGATGAGGGATGGATGGAGGGATGGCTGATCGGTGGAGGTGTGTGTTTGTGAAGGGCATTAAGCCATCTGCAGAGATAAACAGAAGGAGGACCCAACAGCGTGGACTGCGGCCTATGGGAAGCCTGAGTGACAGTGCTGACATTTAGAAAGAGCACAGTAGACTGAGAATAAATAGCAGGAGCAGCAGAGTGTCTAATAAACAAACATGCACACAAACCACACACATTCGTGTACCACGTTAGTGTTTGACTAAGTAACACCGAATGCCTACAAGCATGTGTAAGTACACTCATCATACAGTATAACAACACACACACATATCAAGGGAATTAAGGAACGCAATCTCCAAGTAATCTAAAACAGAGACGATGTCCAATACTGTTTATTGGCCTTCAGTCTCTGATTATATGTAACAATGAAGAGCTTTCTCTGAGCTCAATGCACCTAAAGAACATTCTGTCCTTGCCCATTAGAGCTAAAGGATCAGTGATTTGCGAGCACCTACATCCGACATTAAATGTGTTCATTTTTTAGGCTGTGCGAGACATAACACACAATAAAAAGTATAGGGACGGAAAGAACTGACTCAGATTATGTCAAATTTAAAGGTATTCCTCTTTTGCTATTATCCTTTTGTATTTGTCTGATGGAAATATTAGTGTTCCAACACTGCACCTACTTCAATTACGTACATACAACATCAGATATAAAAAGTGTACACACTCCTGTTCAAATGCTAGTCTTTTTCACATAAAAAAGAGACCAAGTAGCTTTTTTTCCCTACCAACAAAAACTAACAAACGTCACTAGTAATTGAACAGGTTCCAGGAATATACAAAGTTGAAGGACTTATGAACAATTGAAATGGCAGTCAGTGTTTGCACAAAATATGCCCGTTGTGAAAATAAAAAAATAAAAAAATAAAAAAATAAATAAATAAATAAATAAATAAAAAAATAAATAAATAAATAAATAAATAAATAAATAAATAAATAAATAAATAAATAAATAAATAAATAAATAAATAAACAAACAAACGAAAGACAAGTCGAACTTCTTTGGGATTTATCGGAGACAATTTAATGCTAGCAGGTGTGTGTTGACTAATCTAATATGAGTTTGAAAATTAATGGCTAATTCTTCACACAGCCTCATGGCAGTATTGAGTGGGCAGACTTGTGCAACCGGATTATTTGAGTTGTTTATTTTTACTGCCCCTCTTCACCTGATCCACACACAAAAATCAATTGAGTTGTAGAGGTTATAAGTCACATAAATGGTGGAAAAGGCTTTGAAATGATTTATCTTGGTCTTATTCTCATAACACAAACCCTGGCATTTGGCCTGGGGTATTCAGACTTTTTATATCCTCTGTAGATTTTGTCACTTTGAAGCATATGGTCATTTAAACTGCAACTGGAAAGTGAGCTCCTTTCCTGGTTGTCTACTTTACTGAGATCAGTGTAGAGATAAACCTAGATATTCAACTAGATATACCAATATTATTATCATCATAATATTATAATATTTTTATATAATATTATATAATATATATACACCATATTTTCTGGACTATCGCAGATTTTTTCATAGTTTGCCTGGGGGTGCGATTTACACTCAGGAGCAACTTGTATATGAAATTATTAACACATTATTAGTTGATCATTAACATATTACTTACTTACTAGTATATCACTTCACATGTTAATTTCACACTAAGCCGCATAAGGGCGCTCTAGGCCTGTGGAATAATTGGAACTGCAACTGACGAGTCCGACGTCAGCGCCGCATCTACTTCCGGAGTCAGCGGAGTTGTTTGAAAATGACACAGTGGATGAAGATTTCGATGGATTAAACGATTTGGATTGACACGGATGGTTCGATAAACTTGTTATTTATGTTATAGTTATTTAATTTATATTTAGTTTATATATACCGCATTTTTCGGACTATAAATCGTGTTTTTTTCATAGTTCGGGTGGGGGGGGGGGCGACTTATACTGAGGAGCGAATTATATGTGAATTTTTTCATACATTTTCAAAAATTTAAAAAGAAATAACGACGAGGCTGACGTCAGGGCGCACACGCAGCGTTGTTGACAAAAGTCGAGGAATTTGATTGACGGATTCAATGATTTGGACTGACACAGATGGTTTGATAATATTATTGCTTATATAATAGTTATTTGATATATAATTTATCTATCGTTATATGGGCCTGTGGAATATTTTGAAGTGCAAGCGCCGTCAGCGGCGCGCACCCATTGTTGACATAAAGGACGATCGATGGATTTAATGAATTGGAGTGACACAGATGGTTTTATAAACGTGTTATTTATGTAATAGTTTTTTAATAACTCTGAATGTTACGTCAGGCCCGTTCTCAGCTCTTTGTTTGTGTTTATGTCACGTTAGCATACCTATCGTTTAGCCTGTTGTTGCTCGTTCATGTCTGTTCTTGGTGTTGGATTTTGTTTGTTTAGTTATATAGGACTGTGAAATAATTGGAACCACAACTGACGACGAGTCTGACGTCAGCGTCGCATTTACTTCCGGAGTCAGCGGAGTTGTTTATAAGTGACACATAGGACGAAGATTTCGATGGATTTAATGATTTGGACTGACAGATGGTTCGATAAACTTATTTATGTTATGGTTATTTGAATAACTCTTAATATGTTACGTCTCAGTTCCTCTTTTATGTGTTTATGTCACAGTAGCATACCGTACCGTTCAGCCTGTTGCCTATTAATGTTTGTTCTTGGTGTTGGATTTTGTCAAATAAATTTCCCCCAAAAATGCGATTTATGCTCAGGTGCGAGTTATATATGTTTTTTCCCCTTTATTGTGTATTTTATGGCTGGTGCGACTTATGCTCCAGAAAATACGGTAATATTATCATAATATTAGACAACAATGGGTTTGAACCCAAGCTACCACAACCAAAATACTTTTTCAACCCCCCCCCTAAAAAAATAGTCCTAAATAAGGGAAAAATCCATGAAATTGTAGCCTCACTATGGTGAAAAGCTGACAAGTAACATTAAAGACAAAATCTTGAAACATTTGACTAGATCTTACTGAGAATGCTCCTGTGAAAATAAACTAACACTTCCCTATTATGCACTTGTGTGTGGTGTTGAGGAAGGGCTTTGAGGAATGAATATTCAAGTTTGTATAAATACAGACAAAACCAAAACAATAAGATTTTAAATCTTACAAGAGGGCTCATCATGCTTTAAGGGGCTCCATTTACGCTCACCCCTGTGTGTGAATGAGAGCCATGCTAACTAAAGTAACTGGGTCACCCAAATGTTTAAGGGGAAGGCAATTCCCTCAGGCCAATACTAAGCGAGGTGAAACATTCACTGTGTTGATATTCTAGCACACATGGCAGTATGCGGCTACCCTGCTATATTGGACACGACTGCACCTGCTCAATACCGATGAATGAATGTCATACTTGTTGCTAAACAATGCTTCATCAATGACGCACACTTTCCAAAAGCGTAAGCTTTTGTCAGAAACAATCAGACACATGTTTGTGTGCATGTACCGTTTTTTTCCGTGTATAGTGCGCAAAATTTAACTAATTTATTGTCCTAAAATCTGGGGTGCGCATTATACATGGGTACAAAAAAAAAAAAAAAAAAAAATTAATTTTTTTTTTTTTTTTTTTTTTTTTTTTTTAAGTCCCAATGATCGTCACACACGCAGGGAGGCAATGGGTCCCATTTTTATAGTCTTTGGTATGGTCTTAACTAGGCTGGATGTAATTTTTTTTGTTGGCGTTGATTTCTCCGACTGCCCGTAAACGCACCACCGCGCTTCGTGCGCGCACGGGATAGCAAACGAGCAGGTGATCGAGCAAGCGTCTGATACGAGAGCATTGCGGTCGCATGGAGCGTGTTTGAAGTGAACAGCAGAGAAGAAAGGCAAAGTGTTGTGAAATAAAATGCACAGAACGGATGCGCAAGACACGTCAGCTATATAAAGAACGAGAGTTGTTTTCTTCCTATTAGTTTCAATTCACAGTTTAATTAGCAGTTTCAATCAGCAAATAACAAAATGCGTATTACAGGTAATATTTTATTTCACAACACTTTGCCTTGTTCCTTTGGTCTCTGCTGTTCATCCTAAAACACAAAGGCGCTCTTTAAGCAATGCGACAGTGAGCGCCCGGCGCGCTGCGGTTGCGCGACCGCACCAAATTAAGCTCCCTGCGCAGTGCGCACTGAGGTCCACTTAAATTTTAGAAAGTACATCAGGACTTTAAAAATATCTTCTAAATTTCAGCGACGGCTCTGTCACAATAATCGACCAGCCCGGTGCAGTTGGGCGGTCGGCGGCGCGCTACGGTTGAGCGTTCTCTCGCGCGCTCTCTCTCTCGCTCTCTCTCGCTCTCGCACACACGCAAACCGGATATCATACGGAGGCCGCCATTACAGATGCGCAGAACGGATGAGCAAGACACGTCAGCTATATAAAGAGCGAGAGTTCAGTTCTCTACCTAAATCCGTATTACAGGTAATATTTTATTTCACAACACTTTGCCTTGTTCCTTTCTTCTCTGCTGTTCACTTCAAACACGCTCCATGCGCACGGAGCGCGGTGGTGCGTTTACGGGCAGTTGGAGAAATCAACGCCAACAAAAAAAATTACATCCAGCCTAGTTAAGACCATACCAAAGACTATAAAAATGGGACCCATTGCCTCCCTGCGTGTGTGACGATCATTGGGACTTAAAAAAAAAAAAAAAAAAAAAAAAATTTTTTTTTTTAAAAAAATTCATAAAAATTGGGTGCGTATTATACATGGGTACAAGCTTTTTTCCAGCATCAGCATGCCATTTTTAGGGGTGCGTACTATACATGGGGGCGCACTATACACGGAAAAAAACGGTAATCAGAAATGAAAGGGACCGAAAGAGGATGGCAAAATTGTACCTGCAAGATACTTGGCAGTGACATCTGATGCATTCACTGGAATCACCGAGAGAATAAAACACCGAGCACGAAGACCAAGGTCTCGTCAATTTCTCTTTTTTTTTTATCAATTAAGTCATATAAAATACATAGCTAGTCTGGCATTTGCATTTATAGGTCATATGTTACCTGAAGTCATGTACGTGCTGTAAGGTTTTAAAAACAATTGCTAAGCTGCAAGTCAATCAGTTTTTCCCATCTCATCAAAACCTTAGAGCGCAATTGGCATGGCATTTGTCGTAGAAGGATTAGACATGTATATATCTAATTTTGTATTTCCAAATAATGCACATCCGTGTTAATGTTTAAAGAGACAAGAAGCTTCTGCCCTATCCTCAATCTGCTAGGTCAGACTCACACGAACAGTGATAATACTAGCATAATCCTCTCCGGAAAGCTCAGAATGTCGACCTAAGAGTCTTTAATTTCAGACACTTAATGAGATTTTTAATTGGTGACCTTTGGAGAACGCTTTCTTGCCACTACGTATGAGAGCACTAATGGGAGCAGACAGAACATTCAATACTCCCATCAGGATCTGTCACTATTGTCTTTCAAAGAGTTCAAGTAAATCAAAAGTTCAAATAACAGGTTGATCAGTTTGAGTGACATGCAGTGATCTAAATGGAACAGAGGTCTTACCGTGGCGAGATATCGCAGCCTTGCTGCATGAAAGCCCCCAGTGAGAACCAAAGGGAGTTGAAGATGCCAAACTCATTGGTCTGCTCCGGACTTTGCTGGTTGGAGTTTGCTTGGGTCGTTGTTTGGCCCTGCTGCAAACCGTTGGAGCCCGCCACCTGAGAAGGGCTCTGTGGCTCTCCTCCTTCCTCGTAGTCGTCTGCGTGCCACTCATAGGGGCTGAAGCGACTGACAAGGAACAGCACCACACTGACGCCAATGTAAGCAAACACTATGCACATCCAGATCTCGTAAGCCAAGGGGTCCAGAAACGAGAACACTCCGGGTTTGGATTTGGTGGGTTTCTTGATCATGATAGAGATGCCCAGAGACATGAAGGGCTTGGAGAAGTCGATGACTTCCTCTCGGACTAGGGTGATGGTCAAAGGAGCCACAGCCACGTCTGCTTTCTGAGGGAGAGAAAATTCGCAATGCACATTTATGTTCATGGATTACAACATTGGTTGAATTACATTGTATTTTCAATACACGACCGCTAATATTGAGTTATGAAACCCACACCAACCATCTTTCATTCCACGAAAACATGACTGCTGTGGATCCAATCAAATAAAAATGAAAAAAAACAACAACAAAACTTACACAGTATGTAAAATCAGTTAAGCTCCTCCTTTCAACACAGCACACTCGGAGCCTGTACCCTTATTACCGGATAAGACTTAGAAACAGATGGAACCTCATGCGAAGCAATACACTCACCCCATACACAAGTTCTCCAACCATGCCGTTCCACATTTTGGTCTCAGCGTCTCTGGCGCCATACTTGCCATCCGAAACGATCTTCAGTTGGTACTGGTAGCCAACATGTTTGGCTATCTCTGCAGCCAGCTCGACAATGTAGCCCTCATACTTATCATTCCCAACAAGGTGCTCATGTTTCTTCTTAAGCATCACATATGGTGATTCCTAAAAATACACAGCATAAAAAGCAATGAAATGACGGAATGACTGAAATGTGTATGAAATAATTAAAACTTACTGAAACAAAAAGTCTTTGGCTATATGACTATATTGAACAAGCTGTCGATTAGCGCAGTATAGCGAGACATTTTAAGTTAGTTAATTTGTTAATTAATTTAAGCAGTTAGTTAATTTAAGCAGAGACAGCATTATGCTTCATATTAAAACTGTGAGGGCTCTTTGCAGCACAGTAATCCTTATGAAAGGAATATTATTGACATGAAAATGTACTTGTCGCTCTGCAAGAATTGGAAGCAACATTATTTAAATGACATTACATCATGTTTATTAGGCTGCATTCCTTTGAAGGTACGGTGTGTAATTAAGAATCAAACAATTAGTATAACAAAGTGACACATGAACCAGAGGGGTCAGTGAGGTAGCAGAGGAAGACAGTATCAATGATTGGACTTGGTCTTGGAAAAAAGGATTAGTGTGTCTGTCTGTCTGTCTGTCTGTCTGTCTTCGTGGTTCTGGCGAAGATCATGCTCAGAAGGCTGGTCTTTGTCTTAAGACAGTTAATGGAGAAGAGCAGGGAACATCACCTCCTTCATCGACCTCAGCAAAGCATTCGACACCATCAACCGTGAGTTGCTCTGGAAACACCTCTCCAAACTAGGTGTACCACCCACATTTCTAAGTATCCTCCAGCAGCTGCATGTTGGGATGGAAGCCAGAGTGCTCATAGGTGGGCTCCAGTCAGAGCCCTTCAAGGTGAATGTTGGGGTGAAGCAGGGCTGTGTCTTGGCTCCAGTGCTCTTTAACATCCTCCTCTCCGCCATTACGTGCCTCTTCCATCGTGGCACGGGTCATGAAGATGGTGTCCAGGTGGAGTACCGCCTAGATCGAAGCCTCTTCAACATCCGACGGCTCCAGGCCTACACAAAGACCAAGACCTGCCGGATCCATGAGCTTCTGTATGCGGATGACTGCGCTGTATTAGCTCACACCCCTCACTTGATGCAGCACGCCCTGAACACCATTTCCTGCCTGTACCAATCCTTTGGTCTCCAGGTCAACATTAAAAAAACTGAAGTCATGTCCCAACTCGCTACCTCTACCTCCTCACCCCCCAGTTTCCAAATAAATGGCATTCCACTCAACACAGTGGATCGCTTCACTTACCTTGGCTCCACTTTGTGCTCATGCTGCTCCCTTGATACTGAACTGCACGCACGCATCAAAAAAGCCTCATCATCCTTTTTTTCAAAACCGTAATCTGAAGGGCAGCACTAAGATCGCGCGCTGTGTACAACGCGGTATCTCTCTCCACTCTCCTCATTGGAGCGGAGAGATGGACCCCATACCGTCAACACATCAAAAAGCTGGAGGCCTTCCACATACGCTGCCTGCGGAGGATCCTTGGCCTGTCCTGGGAGGATCGAGTCCCCAATACAGACATCCTCAAAAACACCAACTTCATCTGCATGGAAGCGGCCGTGGCGGTGGATTGGACACACCATCCGTATGCCTGACGACCGTCTGCCCCGCCAAGTCCTCGACGTCCAATTGAGAGGTGCAAAGCGCTCTGTTGGGGGGCAAAAGCGGCGCTTTAAGGACTACACCAGGGACCACTTAAAGCAATCCCACATCAACACTACGCAGCTTGAAACTCTGGCACTCGACAGATTAACCTGGCAGATCACTTGTGCCACTGCAACTTCAAAAATGCACCAAACCAATCAAGACAGACGATCCAAACTCAAAGATGCTGAGTGCTAGTGTTGAATTAAAGCCAATCTGCTTCCCTCCTTCAGATCTCCCGCTGACAGCCTGTTTGCACTTGCAACTAGTTGTTTTGTAGTCAGGTACAAAAGTTGCGAATGCATGGTGGTGGAAGCACAATGCCTCAAGCAACAGCTCAGCCAGCAAAAAAAGTTAGAAGGTGTAAAAGCTCTGCACTGCAAACCCTTCAGTCTAATAAATGTTAACACCTAATGTCCTCTTTGGCTTTGAGGCAAATATCCCATTTATCTTCTCAAAGAAGGGGACACTGGTAGAAGATATTGTCAGAGAGTTTGTTTGGCTCGTGCAACATTCATGCTTAAAGGGGAAGTTAACCCCCAAAATTTTCTTTGTAATAATATGTTCTGTCCAGCCTAACTAGTTGAAATAAAATGTTCTGATGTTTGTGGAATATAAATAAAACAGGGAAAATCCACCTGTTTTTATCAATCTCAGGAGGCAGCTGTTTTGCCTCTTTCTGTCCCACGAAAATGCAATCACTTGCCAAATCTCAGGTCGCAACCAATCACGTCTCCCAAGTTTTCTGAAGCTGAGCCACAATTTGTTGTGACCTGGCAACTGTGGTGTGGTTTTCTGGCTGGATCCATTCCAAGACTTGTAATAATACATGTGCTGATGCCCAGGGATAAAAAAAAAATCCATACTTAAAATATATAGAGCCAGTATACAGAGAAATGGAAATGAGCTATTGACAACAAATGTATTCTCTGATATCAAATTTTCCACACAAGACAGAACCAGAGAACATACTGCCAAGCTAAAGTTACATCTCCAAGGTTGTCTGTGTGTGTCTCTATTTATGTCTATTTAAACCAGGTGTTCTCAGAAATGGTCTTAAATTTCAAGGGGATGTCAGCGATAACCTTGCTGCTTTACTCACAAATCCAAACTAGTATAGAAACACAACTGCAGCTTTACCTCTTCCAGACAAGGTCACTGAAAACTGACAAGTTGAATTCAACTAGAGGATCGTAATCTAAAATCTGACTTGTCAAATGCTTTACTCTAGAAAGTTTGTACAGACGCTATTAGGTACCGTTGGACCCACCCTTCCTTCTAGAATCTAGAGTTGTAGTTCTTGATACTAGAACTTGCTTGAGTTGAGTTGCTTGAGTTGGCGTGATCTCCGCCAGCATCACGCTGAGCACGGGGGCCCCCCAAGGCTGCGTGCTCAGTCCGCTGCTCTTCACCCTCCTGACGCATGACTGCACTGCAACCTACAGCGACAACCGTATAGCGAAGTTTGCTGACGACACGACTCTGGTGGGTCTCATCACCAAGGGAGACGAGACTCAATACAGGCTGGAGGTTGACCTTCTGACCACGTGGTGCAGGGACAACAACCTCCTGCTGAACGTCGACAAGACCAAGGAGATTGTTGTGGACTTCCGGAAGGGTCACACCCAACACCTGCCGCTGACCATCGACGGTGCTGTGGTGGAGAGAGTGAGCAGCGCCAAGTTCCTGGGGGTGCACATCAGTGAGGATCTCTCCTGGTCCACTAACACCGCATCACTGGCAAAGAAAGCCCAGCGCCGCCTGTACTTCCTGCGGAAACTCAGGCGAGCGAGCGCTCCTCCGGCCGTCATGACTGCGTTTTACCGCGGCACCATTGAGAGCGTCCTTTCCAGCTGTATTGCTGTTTGGGGTGGCGGCTGCACTGACTACAACTTGAAGGCCCTGCAGCGCATAGTGAACACGGCTGGTAAGATTGCTGGTGCTTCGCTCCCCTCCTTGAAGGACATTTACACCTCCCATCTCACCCGCAAGGCGACCACGATTGTGAGTGGTGTGAGTCACCCCGCTCACTCTTTGTTCGAGCTTCTGCCCTCTGGGAAGAGGTACAGAAGCCTGCGCTCCCGCACCACCAGACTCTCAAACAGCTTCATACTACAGGCTGTTAGGATCCTGAACTCGCTCCCCCGTTCTGCGTAGCGTCCTGTACTTTTACTGTCTGTACTGTATGCACACTGGCTCTTATTTGTTGTGTTATCTGTTTATTTATTATTTATTATTACTCTTATTATTTATTGTTTGTGCCTTTTTGTTTATGATGTTTTTTACTCTTGCGCTATGCTTGCTGGCTCCGTTTTGCTCCTCTTATTTATTGTGTTATCTGTTTATTTATTATTTATTCATCACTCTTACTATTGATTGTTTGAATTTTTGCCTTCTTGTTTTTATATTGTGTCGCGTACTTGTATGTCTGTCGTGTTATGTGTCTCGTCACCGTGGGATAGAGAAAACGTAATTTCGGTCTCTTTGTGTGTTGTGACATGTGGAGAGATTGACAATAAAGCTGACTTTGACTTTGAGTCTTTGCAAGATTCTTTGACTGGTGGTGGTTTAAGAGTCCAGTATTTCCATTCACCAGTTTTTCCAACCCATGTATTCACAGGCGCAGCAGTTGATTCTTTCAGAATCCATCCATCCATCCATCCATCCATCCATCCATCCATCCATCCATCCATCCATCCATCCATCCATCCATCCATCCATCCATCCATCCATCCATCCATCCATCCATCCATCCATCCATCCATTTTCTGTACCGCTTAGTCCCTACGGGGGTGCTGGAGCCTATCCCAGCCGTCATCGGGCAGTAGGCGGGGGACACCCTGAACCGGTTGCCAGCCAATCGCAGGGCACACAGAGACAAACAACCATCCGCACTCGCATTCACACCTAGGGACAATTTGGAGTGCTCAATCGGCCAACCCAAGCATGTTTTTGGGATGTGGGAGGAAACCAGAGTGCCCGGAGAAAACCCACGTGGGCCTGGGGAGAACATGGAAACTTCACACAGGGAGGGCCGGAGGTGGAATCGAATCCGCACGCTCCTAACTGTGAGGCGGACGTGCTACCCAGTGCGCCACCGAGCCGCCCTCTTTCAGAATCTTGCTGTATTATTCACACAAATACATGTCTGCTAGGTATCATCTTGGTCGTAAGAATATGTATTTTTGGGGAGGGCGGGTAAATGCCCTGGTTCTATTTTCCACAAACTCACGATGATAGTTGTGACAATGTAAGTTCGGTTCTGAAGGCCATAGGTGTCATTGCTGCCTCTCATGAAGCTTGCAGTAGTCACATATTTCTCATCTTCATTCCAGTAGCCAACCTGTAAAAGGAATGAATTATTTTCTTAACTTTTTAAAAACCAGGTCCTATATTAATCCTGAGGATTTTACACTTGAAGAACTAATTGCAGATCCAATATAAACAAGCATATTAAAGCAGCCGACATAATGCTCACCTTTTTGGGTCCTGATGGAGCCAATTCCATCACACTAACAGTGTAGTTGGTTCTGCGACCTTTCTCGTTGAATTGAATATGACCAGTCAGTCCATCGATACGGACCTAAATTTGAGCGCCAGTAATTGACAAAGTAAGAAACTGTAACATATATACTGGAGACAGAAGCACAATTTTTCTCCATGTCACAAAAACAAGTGTCTGTATGGCAGATGTCCCGGACGGCAATGTTTGCCTCCCTACGGAGGTGAATGACAGACGGGGCGGGGCGTGTGTCCACGTACAGTCCAGTGTTTGTCTTGGCGGAATGATGGAGTTAATTGAGCGAAAACAGCTTCATTCCACAGACTATCCAAAGGCAGATGGCGAGAATGGGCCTCTGCACAGCCGTTCTGCAGACGGAGCCTCGGGCTGCCGGCATACATGCATACTATTACCTGATATGTTCTATGTGGTTTCAAGTCTATTATGACTTTCAGAGAAAATAAATAAATAAATAAATGACATTTTTAGTCTGTTGTTTATTTGAGGAATTTTCTCCATTTCTTGATAAGAGCTCATGCTTGTGTGTGTCTTTATGAGTAAGAAGCAAGCAAGAGCAAGTACACTGTTTCCTTTTTCATTGCCAAATATTACATTTCTAAACTCAATTGCTGATGTCTTTTTCCATGATGATCACAGCTGAGTGTTATTGCCTGCAGACATTGTTTACCAGCCTTGATGTCACTTTTGATACTGGGGACTTTCCTACGACTTCATGTGAACTTTAGATGACAGAATGAGCCCTAATTTGCTCAGCCAGCCTCAACTCAGGAGCTGTTAGCCCATGTGCCACTCAGGGACGGCTGTATGACTCTCGAGGTTCGTGTGTTTGAATGCAAGGCTTGTCTGTGTGTGCGCAGACCTGCTGCAAGGCTCTTTGGATGTCTATGCCTTGACCCCATGGAGCTGGTGGGTTGGCAAGGCATTCTCCAGCGTTGCCCCTGCGCGAGATGTCTATCCTTTGTCTCCTCAAATTCTGGAATGCTGTTGACATGACTTTTACGCCATCATATGTTAATGCTCCAGTGTACTGGAAGATAATTAGAAAAAAAGGCAGACAATTTTGGAGACTGATGTGAGAATATCACCTAAATAGATGGTCAATATCACATCCATTCTTCCATTTGCTTCCTAAGTTAATTGCTTCACACTCATTCATTACGTTTGCTGGTTAAATCCATAATAAGATAATCTTATTGCACGACAGAAGCATTTTAAATTTTGAAATGGGACTGACTCTATCATGCCATATTTACTCTCACACAATTTAATCTAACAACTCTTCTGATGTAAGGAAAATGATTATAGATAATTATAGCAAAGGTAAACATTGCAGTTACTTTGAGTCCAGTCTTGGGTATTTTGGAATCCTTGTTGTCAAATTCTATCCATTGCTGGACCACCCTACTAACACTGGGCTCTGAGTTGTTGACCAGCTGGAAGCCGGTAATGTTCGCTCCACCCTTCCGGAGGTCTGTCAGGTCAATGTCCAGGAAACCCTGTGAGGGGAGGCGGACAGGCAGGCAGAGTGAGAGCCATGGGCAGAGACGCTCACCGGCCACAATATTAGATGCATCTACACAATCGAATGTCGCAAGAGCTATACTAACAATTCTGACAACACAAAACTAAAGAACAAACTATCTCAGTTCATACCATTTTGTTTTTGTTTTCTCCTACATTAACCTTGTTTTGCTAAACTATTATCAATAAACTAAAGAGGTGAGAAAAGATGTTGCAAAAGAGTAAGTTAGTTGTTTGTCTGATAAAGCTAAAACATAAAACTAGAAGAAGGGGATGAATATTGCAATACCTCATTCTGTCATTTAATATTAATGGGATCCTGAAAATGAAATGCACCTCTTTTGCACTTGAAACGCAAGCTCGTATAAGAGACTCGCTGTCTCTCCTCTGGGACAAAAGTAGTGAGAAAAAAAAATAGAAATGCAAGTCCCCAAGTGGAGTTTACAGAGTAAACAACTTTTGAAAAAGATCGAAGCTTACAGGCCACAATGCACAAAAAGCAGGCAATGTCTTCTTCAGTCAGAGCATAATGGACTTGGCTGTAATGATAGAGGCAACGTCTACTTCCTCCCCATCATGTGAAGAAGACTATTTTTATAAAAGGGACAAAGGCAAGTCAGTAAGAACCAGAGAGTTGTGATTGAGAGGGAAGTCCAAGGGAGAAGAGCTTTGACTGATGAGAGGAGACGGTGCCACTCTGATTGACAGAAAATCTTTCCATTTTCCCTCTGATCTTTTTGGTTGAATCTCACGTCAAGGTTTCTTTGGGCTCTCTTTGTCAAAAGGCCATATGCCAAATGGAACTACCGTATTTTCTGGACTATAAGTCGCAGTTTTTTTCATAGTTTGGCCGGGGGTGCGACTTATCATCTAGAGCAATGGTTCCCAAACCTTTGCAGGCTGGCGCCCCCTTGGCTCCCCAGTGAATTCCTAGCGCCCCCCCCCCCCCCCCCCCACACACACAGACACATATGGAAACAAACACCTCTTTCTTGATATTTGGTATGCTGCAATTTGAAAAGAGAAAGGTTAAACACAAATGTGTATTTCACAAAAAAACCCCAATTTAGTAAACCAATTTATTTTTTAGCAGTTTTAACTGTTTCAGCAACATAGAATGGTAAATAAACATTCCACCAGTAACATTGTCTCACACTTAATATTAATGGGATGGATGTGCTTGGTGCAGGGACATAAGCTTCTCAACATCAGGCTGGATCTCACTAAGAAGAAGTCGTAGATCCCCGCGGTCAGTAATTTTCAGTCGTTTTTGTTTTCAGTCAAACAAACGTCGACTTCGGACTGCCGCCCCCCTACCGCCCCTTTCTTCCTCACCGCCCCCCCCCCCCCAGATCTTTCCACCGCCCACTTTGGGAACCACTGATCTAGAGCCACTTGTGTGTGAAATTATTAACACATTATTATATGATTTCACATGTCATTTCCACACTAAACCGCAAGAGGGCGTGCTAGGTCTGTGTTGGCAACTGACGATGTGTTTGACGTAAGCGACGTAGAAGAGGAAGTGCAGCATCTTCTATCTCTGGAGTTAGCAGAGTTGTTTAAAAGTTACACAGAGGAGGAGGATTTCATTGGATTTAGTGATTTGGAGTAACACGGATGGTTTGGTAAACTTGTTAGCATGTTATTTATGCTATACTTATATGAATAACTCTTAATATGTTATGTTAACATCCAAGGCACGTTCTCAGTTGGTTGTTTATGTCGCGTAATGTTCGCATAACGTACAATAATTCAGCCTGTTGTTGCCTTTATTCTGTTTTTATTTTAAATTGCCTTTCAAGATGTCTCTTCTTGGTGTTGGATTTTTTCCAAGAACTTACCCCCAAAAATGTGACCTATACTCCAGTGCAGGGGTGCCCAATACGTCGATCGCGATCGACCGGTCGATCGCCAAGCCACTATTGGTCGATCGCGTGATATTAAAATGTTGTTGTTTTTTTCGCACTTGACGCGTGTACAAACAACGGCGCTAACAACACAACACAAACACGCTAGCTCACGAGTTCCCTCCAATTGTCAGAACCCTGTTTTTTCTCTTAAACTTAAGAAAGGGTATAAAAATGAGTGGGGCAGCCGGCCATAGTAAGAAGTATCACTCTCATAGGGAATGGGAGTAGGACTTTTTTTTCACAATGACATACGTATATATATATATAATTTTATTTTTTTTAGTGGGTAGATCTTTGTGACTTGGTCATTTCGAAAGTAGCTCGGGAGCTGAAAATGTCTTAGATATGTCTTTTTCCTCTTTATTATGCATTTTATGGCTGGTGCGACTTGTACTCCGGAGAGATTTATAATCCAGAAAATACGGTACTTTCTAGTCCAGACAATAAATAAACAATTGATCATTATTTTAAATCCAGGAAACCTGGATGACTGAGTAGCTTTATGTGCTACTGTTTTTATGATTTTTTGGAGTCTAGTGAAGGTTGGCATGGCAACAACTACAACATGAAAGCCAGTTCATGCTTCAATGGAAGCAAATGTCACCACCTGCTCCCTTAAGTATGAGCATGCTGCCAGGTGTCCTTCTTCCTGCACTTTAACAGCAAATTCAGGAGAAAAAATAGACAACTGAAGAACGAGTCTGCCTTAGTCACAAGGCTAGCGCGATTAAAAAAAAAAAAAAAAAAGGCTGAATATAAACATTGGTCACTGGACCGGTCAATAGTACGTGTAGATGCCATTCATTATTTAATAGCGAGAGTGAACAGTGATTTAAGTGCCTTTAATGAATGTTCGTATACTTTTCTGTGGTCTGTATAGTAATTGTTTTGGGTAATTGCCAATTTAGTGTCTGTCAGGCTGATATGCAAGACAGGCATGTGATAATGCGGGGTAGCTATGAGTCTGAGGTTTTTCTGTGCAAATGTGACCAGAAAAAGAAACCAAGCCATTTCATTGAGGTTTGCTGCTGCATCTTGCTCATTAGCTAACATTTTATCTCACTTGTTAGATTATATAGTGAACCTCTTTGGTCGATTGTAAAATAAAACCTTACTGTGACAAAGTTGCTAATAAACCGGGAAATATATTGAGGTGCTCTAAATAATTTGCTTCTGTATTTGTCATGTAGACCAGTGGTCCCCAATAGAGATGCACCGATCCGATATCTGGATCGGATATCGGCCCCGATATCAACAAAATAGATGGATCGGGTATCGGAAAATGCAGCCGATCTGTGAGCCGATACTTTCCTTAATCTATTGGGACGCGGGCTACGTCATACGTCAGCAGCACGTGTGCCGCATGCCACGAGAGTTTTCTAAACAAACGCAAACATGGAGCGAACGTTCGCTTCTCTTCCCCGGGTTGCTAAGCGGACGTCAAACCCTGCGCGTTCGCTTCTCTTCGGGTTGCTAATGGGACGTCAAAGGCTGCGCGTTCGCTTCTCTCCCGAATGGGTGGGGGGAGGGGGGGAGGCTAATCGGATGTCAAACGCTGCGTGTTCGCTTCTCTTCCGGGGGGGTGTTAATGGGACGTCAAACGCTTTGTGTGGCGGGCTCCATCTAGTGTGGAAACTGAGAAGCTGAGCTCAAGCTTCTTGTGCGGGCCATATTCAATTATGTTTTCAGAATTTGCTGCGGGCCAATAAAAACTGGACCGTTAGTTTGGACACCCCTAATTTAGAGCAAAGAACTGTGTAGTCTGCCTGATGCCATTGCCTTTGGTCTTTTCTGTTCCACATGTAGAGTTATGTAGCTTGTTAAGTCAACCATAATATCGGATCGGTATCGGGTATCGACCGATACGCAAAGCCACGGCATCGGTATTGGTATCGAAACTGAAAAAGTCGGATCGGTGCATCTCTAGTCCCCAACCATCGGGCCGCGGACCGGTACCGGTCCGTGGGTCACTTGGTACTGGGCCGTCAAGCCGCACAGAAAAAAAAAATAATTATCGACGATCAAATAATTCAGGTCAAGACACTCGTCCCGGTCACGTGACATGTTTCCCCAGTCGAGCCCGCAAAGCTAATATGTGGTGACAGGCTAACTAACCAGGCAATGAAGCATTCAAAACTGCTTCAATACATGGAGACCAATCATCCTGCAATAAAAGACAAACCTTAATCACTTTGGGTGTCATTGTCTCCGATTACGTATAGATGGGACCGGCTCGTTTCTGAGAAACAAACTCAGTGCTCCCACTAATTCAACGTAATGGTGAGTTTTATTTTTGTCATTTGTACTTGTTTTTATGTCAGTCGTATCATTTTATTTCATCGTATTTGTATATTTATTATAAATGTATTTTTTATTTATATAAATGTCGGTCCGTGAAAATATTTCTGACATGTAACTGGTCCGTGGCGCAAAAAAGGTTGGGGACCACTGATGTAGACTACATGTTCAACTTATATTTAAGAGCTTGCACAAAGACTCGTGAAACGCAATTCACCAACTTTGGTGCTCAAGGAGTATCTTGAGCACCGGTCAAGTACACTTGGTCCAGTCGGACTATCTCATTCTTGTCAATGCGAGAAAATGGAAACAAAAGTAGCACAAACATTTTAATGGCCTGTGTTTGAAAATGATTGTTATTCTTGCATTCGGGGTAGACAAGCACGATTGAGCCATTCTAATAACTGCAGTGGTGAGAACATTTTCCAGGTACAGCATATTAATGCTGTTATTACTACAATGTCAATTATTCTCTTCCATGTCACTGAGTGAATGTGAAGAATGCTGTAGGGCAGGGGTCCCCAAACCTTTTCCTGTGAGGGCCACATAACTTTTCCCTTCTCTGATGGGGGGCCGGTGTCAGTTTGTAACAGAAAAAGTGTGACGATCGTAGGGGATCTTAAAAAAATTGTTGTTTTCCAGAAAGCCACACATAACCAAATAACGGTTATTTAATAACCCTTTCCAGGTTCTTTACAGGAAAAAGGCAGGAAACAAATAATTACACTATTAATGAAATAAATAATAACTAAATAACTCTCTCTGGGTTCTTCATAGAAAAAAAAGCCATGGAACATTAACTTTCTGTTGTGCCATGCACAATCTTAACAGATAAAAGTTCAGCTCAGTTGTCAGAGCAGAATCACTCTGACACATATGAGCAGTCTCTTAAAGTTCTTGTGTTCCTTCCTTATAATCCTTTTGTAGGTTCCAGTAGGCTTGTAGACACCGCTGTCTTTTTTGTTAAAATTTGCTAGTGCGTCATAGTCTGGAGTAAAATTTGCTGTGGCAATTCTTAGGCGAGATCCGAGGTGTTGGTCCGTTTACCTCGATCTGTGACGGGTTGATGTTGACGTTCATGTGGCTGAACGTCACGTCGCGTACGTCGAGCCAAATTGGCCACTCTCTTTTAAACTCTTGGCACTGTGTCCACCTTGCTTTTCCTTGGGCGACTCATTTTAATGGAAGGATTCCAGGGGAAGGTTTGTGGGTGGCTTTAGCGCAAAACTGCATCTGAAAGCTCAGCGCGCGAATTACAAGAATG